>NC_088409.1:65787396-65809896 GCF_034236695.1 Oncorhynchus nerka | reverse complement strand
AGAGAGGGGAGTTGTGGGGGTATGGGTATGAGACTGATAGTATGTGGAAGTATAACTTTTACCTCCCTGTGTTTGTGGTGTGTGTGTGTGTGTGTGTGTGTGTGTGTGTGTGTGTGTGTGTGTGTGTGTGTGTGTGTGTGTGTGTGTGTGTGTGTGTGCGTGCGTGCGAGTATGCATGTGTGTGTATGTGTATTTATGTGTGTGTGTGCATGCGTGTATTTATGTGTGTGCGTGTGTGTATTTATGTGTGTGTGTGCGCGTATTTATGTGTGTGTGCGCATGTATTTCTGTGTGTGTGTGTACGCACGTGTGTGTGTGTGTGTGGTGAGCAGGAAGAGTTATCTCCTCCCTCCCAGTGTGTGTGTAGCAGCAGGGCTGTACTCTGGAGTAACTGGCCCACACAGAAGAACAAGCATTAAAGATGAACCCTGCTCACACCAGCTACACACGCTGATCCACATGAATGAGACAGACCGACTGACCTCCACAGATGAACAGTGGCCTAAAGATCTCCACCACCACCAAACACACCTCACATACACTCCGTACAGCCCTAGAACTGTTAGAGCAGCCACACACTCTGTCGAGCACTAGAACTGTTAGAGCAGCCATACACTCTGCCGAGCCCTAGAACTGTTAGAGCAGCCACACACTCTGTCCAGCACTAGAACTGTTAGAGCAGCCACACACTCCATCCAGCACTAGAACTGTTAGAGCAGCCACACACTCTGTCCAGCACTAGAACTGTTAGAGCAGCCACACACTCCGTCCAGCCCTAGAACTGTTAGAGCAGCCACACACTCCATCCAGCACTAGAACTGTTAGAGCAGCCACACACTCCATCCAGCCCTAGAACTGTTAGAGCAGCCACACACTCTGTCCAGCACTAGAACTGTTAGAGCAGCCACACACTCTGTCCAGCACTAGAACTGTTAGAGCAGCCACACACTACATCCAGCCCTAGAACTGTTAGAGCAGCCACACCTCTCCAGCAAGAACTGTTAGAGCAGCCACACACTCTGTCCAGCACTAGAACTGTTAGAGCAGCCACACTGTTAGGCAGCCACTCCATCCAGCCCTAGAACTGTTAGAGCAGCCACACACTCTGTCCAGCACTAGAACTGTTAGAGCAGCCCACACCATCCAGCACTAGAACTGTTAGAGCAGCCACACACTCCATCCAGCACTAGAACTGTTAGAGCAGCCACACACTCCATCCAGCACTAGAACTGTTAGAGCAGCCACACACTCTGTCCAGCACTAGAACTGTTAGAGCAGCCACACACTCCATCCAGCAGAACTGTTAGAGCAGCCACACACTCATCCAGCACTAGAACTGTTAGAGCAGCCACACACTCCATCCAGCCCTAGAACTGTTAGAGCAGCCACACACTCCATCCAGCCCTAGAACTGTTAGAGCAGCCACACACTCTGTCCAGCACTAGAACTGTTAGAGCAGCCACACACTCCATCCAGCACTAGAACTGTTAGAGCAGCCACACACTCTGTCCAGCCCTAGAACAGTTAGAGCAGCCACACACTCCATCCAGCACTAGAACTGTTAGAGCAGCCACACACTCTGTCCAGCAATAGAACTGTTAGAGCAGCCACACACTCTGTCCAGCACTAGAACTGTTAGAGCAGCCACACACTCCATCCAGCCCTAGAACTGTTATAGCAGCCACACACTCTGTCCAGCACTAGAACTGTTAGAGCAGCCACACACTCCATCCAGCCCTAGAACTGTTAGAGCAGCCACACACTCCATCCAGCCCTAGAACTGTTAGAGCAGCCACACACTCCATCCAGCACTAGAACTGTTAGAGCAGCCACACACTCTGTCCAGCACTAGAACTGTTGGAGCAGCCACACACTCTGTCCAGCACTAGAACTGTTGGAGCAGCCACACACTCTGTCCAGCACTAGAACTGTTAGAGCAGCCTCACACTCTGTCTAGCACTAGAACTGTTGGAGCAGCCACACACTCCATCCAGCCCTAGAACTGTTAGAGCAGCCACACACTCCATCCAGCACTAGAACTGTTAGAGCAGCCACACACTCCATCCAGCACTAGAACTGTTAGAGCAGCCACACACTCTGTCCAGCACTAGAACTGTTAGAGCAGCCACACACTCCTTCCAGCACTAGAACTGTTAGAGCAGCCACACACTCTGTCCAGCACTAGAACTGTTAGAGCACCCACACACTCCGTCCAGCCCTAGAACTGTTAGAGCAGCCACACACTCCGTCCAGCACTAGAACTGTTAGAGCAGCCACACACTCCATCCAGCACTAGAACTGTTAGAGCAGCCACACACTCCGTCCAGCACTAGAACTGTTAGAGCAGCCACACACTCTGTCCAGCACTAGAACTGTTAGAGCAGCCACACACTCCATCCAGCACTAGAACTGTTAGAGCAGCCACACACTCTGTCCAGCACTAGAACTGTTAGAGCAGCCACACACTCTGTCCAGCACTAGAACTGTTAGAGCAGCCACACACTCTGTCCAGCCCTAGAACTGTTAGAGCAGCCACACACTCTGTCCAGCACTAGAACTGTTAGAGCACCCAGAACTGTTACACCACACACTGTCCAGCCCTAGAACTGTTAGAGCAGCCACACACTCTGTCCAGCACTAGAACTGTTAGAGCAGCCACACACTCCATCCAGCCCTAGAACTGTTAGAGCAGCCACACACTCCATCCAGCACTAGAACTGTTAGAGCAGCCACACACTCCATCCAGCCCTAGAACTGTTAGAGCAGCCACACACTCCATCCAGCCCTAGAACTGTTAGAGCAGCCACACACTCCATCCAGCCCTAGAACTGTTAGAGCAGCCACACACTCTGTCCAGCACTAGAACTGTTAGAGCAGCCACACACTCTGTCCAGCACTAGAACTGTTAGAGCAGCCACACACTCTGTCCAGCCCTAGAACTGTTAGAGCAGCCACACACTCCGTCCAGCACTAGAACTGTTAGAGCAGCCACACACTCCATCCAGCACTAGAACTGTTAGAGCAGCCACACACTCCCAGCCAGCACTAGAACTGTTAGAGCAGCAGCACACTCTGTCCAGCAAGAACTGTTAGAGCAGCCACACACTCCATCCAGCACTAGAACTGTTAGAGCAGCCACACACTCTGTCCAGCACTAGAACTGTTAGAGCAGCCACACACTCTGTCCAGCACTAGAACTGTTAGAGCAGCCACACACTCTGTCCAGCACTAGAACTGTTAGAGCAGCCACACACTCCATCCAGCACTAGAACTGTTAGAGCAGCCACACACTCCATCCAGCACTAGAACTGTTAGAGCAGCCACACACTCTGTCCAGCACTAGAACTGTTAGAGCAGCCACACACTCCATCCAGCACTAGAACTGTTAGAGCAGCCACACACTCTGTCCAGCACTAGAACTGTTAGAGCAGCCACACACTCTGTCCAGCACTAGAACTGTTAGAGCAGCCACACACTCCATCCAGCCCTAGAACTGTTAGAGCAGCCACACACTCCATCCAGCACTAGAACTGTTAGAGCAGCCACACACTCTGTCCAGCACTAGAACTGTTAGAGCAGCCACACACTCCGTCCAGCCCTAGAACTGTTAGAGCAGCCACACACTCTGTCCAGCACTAGAACTGTTAGAGCAGCCACACACTCCATCCAGCACTAGAACTGTTAGAGCAGCCACACACTCCATCCAGCCTAGAACTGTTAGAGCAGCCACACACTCCATCCAGCACTAGAACTGTTAGAGCAGCCACACACTCCATCCAGCACTAGAACTGTTAGAGCAGCCACACACTCCATCCAGCACTAGAACTGTTAGAGCAGCCACACACTCCATCCAGCACTAGAACTGTTAGAGCAGCCACACACTCTGTCCAGCACTAGAACTGTTAGAGCAGCCACACAATACATCCAGCACTAGAACTGTTAGAGCAGCCACACACTCCATCCAGCCCTAGAACTGTTAGAGCAGCCACACACTCCGTCCAGCACTAGAACTGTTATAGCAGCCACAAACTCCATCCAGCCCTAGAACTGTTAGAGCAGCCACACACTCTGTCCAGCACTAGAACTGTTAGAGCAGCCACACACTCCATCCAGCACTAGAACTGTTAGAGCAGCCACACACTCTGTCCAGCCCTAGAACTGTTAGAGCAGCCACACACTCTGTCCAGCACTAGAACTGTTAGAGCAGCCACACACTCTGTCCAGCACTAGAACTGTTAGAGCAGCCACACACTCTGTCCAGCACTAGAACTGTTAGAGCAGCCACACACTCCATCCAGCACTAGAACTGTTAGAGCAGCCACACACTCCATCCAGCACTAGAACTGTTAGAGCAGCCATACACTCCGATCCAGCACTAGAACTGTTAGAGCAGCCACACACTCCATCCAGCACTAGAACTGTTAGAGCAGCCACACAATAAATCCAGCACTAGAACTGTTAGAGCAGCCACACACTCCATCCAGCCCTAGAACTGTTAGAGCAGCCACACACTACATCCAGCACTAGAACTGTTAGAGCAGCCACACACTCCATCCAGCCCTAGAACTGTTAGAGCAGCCACACACTCTGTCCAGCACTAGAACTGTTAGAGCAGCCACACACTCCATCCAGCACTAGAACTGTTAGAGCAGCCACACACTCCGTCCAGCCCTAGAACTGTTAGAGCAGCCACACACTCTGTCCAGCACTAGAACTGTTAGAGCAGCCACACACTCCATCCAGCCCTAGAACTGTTAGAGCAGCCACACACTCTGTCCAGCACTAGAACTGTTAGAGCAGCCACACACTCCATCCAGCACTAGAACTGTTAGAGCAGCCACACACTCCATCCAGCCCTAGAACTGTTAGAGCAGCCACACACTCCATCCAGCACTAGAACTGTTAGAGCAGCCACACACTCCATCCAGCCCTAGAACTGTTAGAGCAGCCACACACTCCATCCAGCCCTAGAACTGTTAGAGCAGCCACACACTCCATCCAGCCCTAGAACTGTTAGAGCAGCCACACACTCTGTCCAGCCCTAGAACTGTTAGAGCAGCCACACACTCTGTCCAGCCCTAGAACTGTTAGAGCAGCCACACACTCTGTCCAGCACTAGAACTGTTAGAGCAGCCACACACTCCATCCAGCACTAGAACTGTTAGAGCAGCCACACACTAGAACTGTTAGAGCAGCCACACACTCTGTCCAGCACTAGAACTGTTAGAGCAGCCACACACTCCATCCAGCACTAGAACTGTTAGAGCAGCCACACACTCCATCCAGCACTAGAACTGTTAGAGCAGCCACACACTCTGTCCAGCACTAGAACTGTTAGAGCAGCCACACACTCCATCCAGCACTAGAACTGTTAGAGCAGCCACACACTCCATCCAGCACTAGAACTGTTAGAGCAGCCACACACTCCATCCAGCACTAGAACTGTTAGAGCAGCCACACACTCTGTCCAGCACTAGAACTGTTAGAGCAGCCACACACTCAGCCACACACTCCATCCAGCACTAGAACTGTTAGAGCAGCCACACACTCCATCCAGCACTAGAACTGTTAGAGCAGCCACACACTCCATCCAGCACTAGAACTGTTAGAGCAGCCACACACTCCATCCAGCACTAGAACTGTTAGAGCAGCCACACACTCCATCCAGCACTAGAACTGTTAGAGCAGCCACACACTCTGTCCAGCACTAGAACTGTTAGAGCAGCCACACACTCCATCCAGCCCTAGAACTGTTAGAGCAGCCACACACTCCATCCAGCACTAGAACTGTTAGAGCAGCCACACACTCCATCCAGCACTAGAACTGTTAGAGCAGCCACACACTCCATCCAGCACTAGAACTGTTAGAGCAGCCACACACTCCATCCAGCACTAGAACTGTTAGAGCAGCCACACACTCCATCCAGCACCCATAGAACTGTTAGAGCAGCCACACACTCCATCCAGCCCTAGAACTGTTAGAGCAGCCACACACTCCATCCAGCACTAGAACTGTTAGAGCAGCCACACACTCTGTCCAGCACTAGAACTGTTAGAGCAGCCACACACTCCATCCAGCACTAGAACTGTTAGAGCAGCCACACACTCCGTCCAGCCTAGAACTGTTAGAGCAGCCACACACTCTGTCCAGCACTAGAACTGTTAGAGCAGCCACACACTCCATCCAGCCTAGAACTGTTAGAGCAGCCACACACTCTGTCCAGCACTAGAACTGTTAGAGCAGCCACACACTCCATCCAGCACTAGAACTGTTAGAGCAGCCACACACTCCATCCAGCCCTAGAACTGTTAGAGCAGCCACACACTCCATCCAGCACTAGAACTGTTAGAGCAGCCACACACTCCATCCAGCCCTAGAACTGTTAGAGCAGCCACACACTCCATCCAGCCCTAGAACTGTTAGAGCAGCCACACACTCTGTCCAGCCCTAGAACTGTTAGAGCAGCCACACACTCTCCAGCACTCCAGCACTAGAACTGTTAGAGCAGCCACACACTCCATCCAGCACTAGAACTGTTAGAGCAGCCACACACTCTCAGCACTAGAACCAGCCACTAGCCCTAGAACTGTTAGAGCAGCCACACACTCCATCCAGCACTAGAACTGTTAGAGCAGCCACACACTCCATCCAGCACTAGAACTGTTAGAGCAGCCACACACTCCATCCAGCACTAGAACTGTTAGAGCAGCCACACACTCCATCCAGCACTAGAACTGTTAGAGCAGCCACACACTCCATCCAGCACTAGAACTGTTAGAGCAGCCACACACTCCATCCAGCACTAGAACTGTTAGAGCAGCCACACACTCTGTCCAGCACTAGAACTGTTAGAGCAGCCACACACTCCATCCAGCCCTAGAACTGTTAGAGCAGCCACACACTCCATCCAGCACTAGAACTGTTAGAGCAGCCACACACTCCATCCAGCACTAGAACTGTTAGAGCAGCCACACACTCCATCCAGCACTAGAACTGTTAGAGCAGCCACACACTCCATCCAGCCCTAGAACTGTTAGAGCAGCCACACACTCCATCCAGCACTAGAACTGTTAGAGCAGCCACACACTCCATCCAGCACTAGAACTGTTAGAGCAGCCACACACTCTCCATCCAGCACTAGAACTGTTAGAGCAGCCACACACTCCATCCAGCACTAGAACTGTTAGAGCAGCCACACACTCCATCCAGCCCTAGAACTGTTAGAGCAGCCACACACTCCATCCAGCACTAGAACTGTTAGAGCAGCCACACACTCCATCCAGCACTAGAACTGTTAGAGCAGCCACACACTCCATCCAGCCCTAGAACTGTTAGAGCAGCCACACACTCCATCCAGCCCTAGAACTGTTAGAGCAGCCACACACTCCATCCAACACTAGAACTGTTAGAGCAGCCACACACTCCAGCCCTAGAACTGTTAGAGCAGCCACACACTCCATCCAGCACTAGAACTGTTAGAGCAGCCACACACTCTGTCCAGCACTAGAACTGTTAGAGCAGCCACACACTCCATCCAGCACTAGAACTGTTAGAGCAGCCACACACTCCATCCAGCACTAGAACTGTTAGAGCAGCCACACACTCTGTCCAGCACTAGAACTGTTAGAGCAGCCACACACTCCATCCAGCACTAGAACTGTTAGAGCAGCCACACACTCCGTCCAGCCCTAGAACTGTTAGAGCAGCCACACACTCTGTCCAGCACTAGAACTGTTAGAGCAGCCACACACTCCATCCAGCCCTAGAACTGTTAGAGCAGCCACACACTCCATCCAGCCCTAGAACTGTTAGAGCAGCCACACACTCCATCCAGCACTAGAACTGTTAGAGCAGCCACACACTCCATCCAGCCCTAGAACTGTTAGAGCAGCCACACACTCTGTCCAGCACTAGAACTGTTAGAGCAGCCACTCTGTCCAGCACTAGAACTGTTAGAGCAGCCACACACTCCATCCAGCACTAGAACTGTTAGAGCAGCCACACACTCCATCCAGCCCTAGAACTGTTAGAGCAGCCACACACTCTGTCCAGCACTAGAACTGTTAGAGCAGCCACACACTCCATCCAGCACTAGAACTGTTAGAGCAGCCACACACTCCATCCAGCACTAGAACTGTTAGAGCAGCCACACACTCTGTCCAGCACTAGAACTGTTAGAGCAGCCACACACTCCATCCAGCACTAGAACTGTTAGAGCAGCCACACACTCCATCCAGCACTAGAACTGTTAGAGCAGCCACACACTCTGTCCAGCCCTAGAACTGTTAGAGCAGCCACACACTCTGTCCAGCACTAGAACTGTTAGAGCAGCCACACACTCTGTCCAGCACTAGAACTGTTAGAGCAGCCACACACTCTGTCCAGCCCTAGAACTGTTAGAGCAGCCACACACTCCATCCAGCCCTAGAACTGTTAGAGCAGCCACACACTCTGTCCAGCACTAGAACTGTTAGAGCAGCCACACACTCCATCCAGCACTAGAACTGTTAGAGCAGCCACACACTCCATCCAGCACTAGAACTGTTAGAGCAGCCACACACTCCATCCAGCACTAGAACTGTTAGAGCAGCCACACACTCCATCCAGCACTAGAACTGTTAGAGCAGCCACACACCATCCAGCACTCTGTCAGCAGCACTAGAACTGTTAGAGCAGCCACACACTCCATCCAGCCCTAGAACTGTTAGAGCAGCCACACACTCCATCCAGCACTAGAACTGTTAGAGCAGCCACACACTCCATCCAGCCCTAGAACTGTTAGAGCAGCCACACACTCTGTCCAGCACTAGAACTGTTAGAGCAGCCACACACTCCATCCAGCACTAGAACTGTTAGAGCAGCCACACACTCCATCCAGCACTAGAACTGTTAGAGCAGCCACACACTCCATCCAGCACTAGAAACTGTTAGAGCAGCCACACACTCCATCCAGCCCTAGAACTGTTAGAGCAGCCACACACTCCATCCAGCACTAGAACTGTTAGAGCAGCCACACACTCTGTCCAGCACTAGAACTGTTAGAGCAGCCACACACTCTGTCCAGCCCTAGAACTGTTAGAGCAGCCACACACTCTGTCCAGCACTAGAACTGTTAGAGCAGCCACACACTCTGTCCAGCACTAGAACTGTTAGAGCAGCCACACACTCTGTCCAGCACTAGAACTGTTAGAGCAGCCACACACTCTGTCCAGCACTAGAACTGTTAGAGCAGCCACACACTCCATCCAGCACTAGAACTGTTAGAGCAGCCACACACTCCATCCAGCCCTAGAACTGTTAGAGCAGCCACACACTCCATCCAGCACTAGAACTGTTAGAGCAGCCACACACTCCATCCAGCCCTAGAACTGTTAGAGCAGCCACACACTCCATCCAGCACTAGAACTGTTAGAGCAGCCACACACTCCATCCAGCCTAGAACTGTTAGAGCAGCCACACACTCCATCCAGCACTAGAACTGTTAGAGCAGCCACACACTCCATCCAGCACTAGAACTGTTAGAGCAGCCACACACTCCATCCAGCACTAGAACTGTTAGAGCAGCCACACACTCCATCCAGCACTAGAACTGTTAGAGCAGCCACACACTCCATCCAGCCCTAGAACTGTTAGAGCAGCCACACACTCCATCCAGCACTAGAACTGTTAGAGCAGCCACACACTCTGTCCAGCACTAGAACTGTTAGAGCAGCCACACACTCCATCCAGCACTAGAACTGTTAGAGCAGCCACACACTCCGTCCAGCACTAGAACTGTTAGAGCAGCCACACACTCCATCCAGCCCTAGAACTGTTAGAGCAGCCACACACTCCATCCAGCACTAGAACTGTTAGAGCAGCCACACACTCCATCCAGCACTAGAACTGTTAGAGCAGCCACACACTCCATCCAGCACTAGAACTGTTAGAGCAGCCACACACTCCATCCAGCACTAGAACTGTTAGAGCAGCCACACACTCTGTCCAGCCCTAGAACTGTTAGAGCAGCCACACACTCCATCCAGCCCTAGAACTGTTAGAGCAGCCACACACTCCATCCAGCACTGTTAGAACTGTCCAGCACACACTCCAGCCCTAGAACTGTTAGAGCAGCCACACACTCCATCCAGCACTAGAACTGTTAGAGCAGCCACAAACTCCATCCAGCCCTAGAACTGTTAGAGCAGCCACACACCAGCACTCTGTCCAGCACTAGAACTGTTAGAGCAGCCACACACTCCATCCAGCACTAGAACTGTTAGAGCAGCCACACACTCCATCCAGCACTAGAACTGTTAGAGCAGCCACACACTCTGTCCAGCACTAGAACTGTTAGAGCAGCCACACACTCCATCCAGCACTAGAACTGTTAGAGCAGCCACAAACTCCATCCAGCACTAGAACTGTTAGAGCAGCCACACACTCTGTCCAGCCCTAGAACTGTTAGAGCAGCCACACACTCTGCCAGCCCTAGAACTGTTAGAGCAGCCACACACTCCATCCAGCACTAGAACTGTTAGAGCAGCCACACACTCTGTCCAGCACTAGAACTGTTAGAGCAGCCACACACTCTGTCCAGCACTAGAACTGTTAGAGCAGCCACACACTCTGTCCAGCACTAGAACTGTTAGAGCAGCCACACACTCCATCCAGCACTAGAACTGTTAGAGCAGCCACACACTCCATCCAGCCCTAGAACTGTTAGAGCAGCCACACACTCCGTCCAGCACTAGAACTGTTAGAGCAGCCACACACTCCATCCAGCCCTAGAACTGTTAGAGCAGCCACACACTCCATCCAGCACTAGAACTGTTAGAGCAGCCACACACTCCATCCAGCCCTAGAACTGTTAGAGCAGCCACACACTCCATCCAGCACTAGAACTGTTAGAGCAGCCACACACTCCATCCAGCACTAGAACTGTTAGAGCAGCCACACACTCCATCAGCCTAGAACTGTTAGAGCAGCCACACACTCCATCCAGCACTAGAACTGTTAGAGCAGCCACACACTCCATCCAGCCCTAGAACTGTTAGAGCAGCCACACACTCCATCCAGCACTAGAACTGTTAGAGCAGCCACACACTCTGTCCAGCACTAGAACTGTTAGAGCAGCCACACACTCCATCCAGCACTAGAACTGTTAGAGCAGCCACACACTCCATCCAGCACTAGAACTGTTAGAGCAGCCACACACTCCGTCCAGCCCTAGAACTGTTAGAGCAGCCACACACTCCGTCCAGCACTAGAACTGTTAGAGCAGCCACACACTCCGTCCAGCCCTAGAACTGTTAGAGCAGCCACACACTCCATCCAGCACTAGAACTGTTAGAGCAGCCACACACTCCATCCAGCCCTAGAACTGTTAGAGCAGCCACACACTCCATCCAGCCCTAGAACTGTTAGAGCAGCCACACACTCCATCCAGCACTAGAACTGTTAGAGCAGCCACACACTCTGTCCAGCACTAGAACTGTTAGAGCAGCCACACACTCCATCCAGCCCTAGAACTGTTAGAGCAGCCACACACTCCATCCAGCACTAGAACTGTTAGAGCAGCCACACACTCCATCCAGCACTAGAACTGTTAGAGCAGCCACACACTCCATCCAGCCCTAGAACTGTTAGAGCAGCCACACACTCTGTCCAGCACTAGAACTGTTAGAGCAGCCACACACTCCATCCAGCACTAGAACTGTTAGAGCAGCCACACACTCCATCCAGCACTAGAACTGTTAGAGCAGCCACACACTCTGTCCAGCACTAGAACTGTTAGAGCAGCCACACACTAGCACTAGAACTGTTAGAGCAGCCACACACTCCATCCAGCACTAGAACTGTTAGAGCAGCCACACACTCCATCCAGCCCTAGAACTGTTAGAGCAGCCACACACTCCATCCAGCACTAGAACTGTTAGAGCAGCCACACACTCTGTCCAGCACTAGAACTGTTAGAGCAGCCACACACTCTGTCCAGCACTAGAACTGTTAGAGCAGCCACACACTCTGTCCAGCACTAGAACTGTTAGAGCAGCCACACACTCCATCCAGCACTAGAACTGTTAGAGCAGCCACACACTCCATCCAGCCCTAGAACTGTTAGAGCAGCCACACACTCCATCCAGCACTAGAACTGTTAGAGCAGCCACACACTCTGTCCAGCCCTAGAACTGTTAGAGCAGCCACACACTCCATCCAGCACTAGAACTGTTAGAGCAGCCACACACTCCATCCAGCCCTAGAACTGTTAGAGCAGCCACACACTCCATCCAGCACTAGAACTGTTAGAGCAGCCACACACTCCATCCAGCACTAGAACTGTTAGAGCAGCCACACACTCCATCCAGCCTAGAACTGTTAGAGCAGCCACACACTCATCCAGCACTAGAACTGTTAGAGCAGCCACACACTCCATCCAGCCCTAGAACTGTTAGAGCAGCCACACACTCCATCCAGCACTAGAACTGTTAGAGCAGCCACACACTCTGTCCAGCACTAGAACTGTTAGAGCAGCCACACACTCCATCCAGCACTAGAACTGTTAGAGCAGCCACACACTCCATCCAGCACTAGAACTGTTAGAGCAGCCACACACTCCATCCAGCCCTAGAACTGTTAGAGCAGCCACACACTCCGTCCAGCCCTAGAACTGTTAGAGCAGCCACACACTCCATCCAGCCCTAGAACTGTTAGAGCAGCCACACACTCTGTCCAGCACTAGAACTGTTAGAGCAGCCACACACTCCATCCAGCCCTAGAACTGTTAGAGCAGCCACACACTCTGTCCAGCCCTAGAACTGTTAGAGCAGCCACACACTCTGTCCAGCACTAGAACTGTTAGAGCAGCCACACACTCTGTCCAGCACTAGAACTGTTAGAGCAGCCACACACTCCATCCAGCACTAGAACTGTTAGAGCAGCCACACACTCTGTCCAGCACTAGAACTGTTAGAGCAGCCACACACTCTGTCCAGCACTAGAACTGTTAGAGCAGCCACACACTCCATCCAGCACTAGAACTGTTAGAGCAGCCACACACTCCATCCAGCACTAGAACTGTTAGAGCAGCCACACACTCCGTCCAGCACTAGAACTGTTAGAGCAGCCACACACTCCATCCAGTCCAGCCACTAGAACTGTTAGAGCAGCCACACACTCCATCCAGCACTAGAACTGTTAGAGCAGCCACACACTCCATCCAGCCCTAGAACTGTTAGAGCAGCCACACACTCCATCCAGCACTAGAACTGTTAGAGCAGCCACACACTCCATCCAGCACTAGAACTGTTAGAGCAGCCACACACTCCATCCAGCACTAGAACTGTTAGAGCAGCCACACACTCCATCCAGCACTAGAACTGTTAGAGCAGCCACACACTCCATCCAGCCCTAGAACTGTTAGAGCAGCCACACACTCCATCCAGCACTAGAACTGTTAGAGCAGCCACACACTCTGTCCAGCACTAGAACTGTTAGAGCAGCCACACACTCCATCCAGCACTAGAACTGTTAGAGCAGCCACACACTCCATCCAGTCCAGCCCTAGAACTGTTAGAGCAGCCACACACTCCATCCAGCACTAGAACTGTTAGAGCAGCCACACACTCCGTCCAGCCCTAGAACTGTTAGAGCAGCCACACACTCCATCCAGCCCTAGAACTGTTAGAGCAGCCACACACTCTGTCCAGCACTAGAACTGTTAGAGCAGCCACACACTCCATCCAGCACTAGTCCAGCCCTAGAACTGTTAGAGCAGCCACACACTCCGTCCAGCCCTAGAACTGTTAGAGCAGCCACACACTCCATCCAGCCCTAGAACTGTTAGAGCAGCCACACACTCTGTCCAGCACTAGAACTGTTAGAGCAGCCACACACTCCATCCAGCCCTAGAACTGTTAGAGCAGCCACACACTCCATCCAGCCCTAGAACTGTTAGAGCAGCCACACACTCCATCCAGCACTAGAACTGTTAGAGCAGCCACACACTCCATCCAGCCCTAGAACTGTTAGAGCAGCCACACACTCTGTCCAGCACTAGAACTGTTAGAGCAGCCACACACTCCATCCAGCACTAGAACTGTTAGAGCAGCCACACACTCCATCCAGCACTAGAACTGTTAGAGCAGCCACACACTCTGCACTCCAGCACTAGAACTGTTAGAGCAGCCACACACTCCATCCAGCACTAGAACTGTTAGAGCAGCCACACACTCCATCCAGCACTAGAACTGTTAGAGCAGCCACACACTCCATCCAGCACTAGAACTGTTAGAGCAGCCACACACTCTGTCCAGCACTAGAACTGTTAGAGCAGCCACACACTCTGTCCAGCACTAGAACTGTTAGAGCAGCCACACACTCCACACTGTCCAGCCTAGAACTGTTAGAGCAGCCACACACTCTGTCCAGCCCTAAACTGTTAGAGCAGCCACACACTCTGTCCAGCACTAGAACTGTTAGAGCAGCCACACACTCTGTCCAGCACTAGAACTGTTAGAGCAGCCACACACTCTGTCCAGCACTAGAACTGTTAGAGCAGCCACACTACTCCATCCAGCACTAGAACTGTTAGAGCAGCCATACACTCCATCCAGCCCTAGAACTTTAGAGCAGCCACACACTCCCGTCCAGCACTAGAACTGTTAGAGCAGCCACACACTCCATCCAGCCCTAGAACTGTTAGAGCAGCCACACACTCCATCCAGCACTAGAACTGTTAGAGCAGCCACACACTCCGCCCAGCCCTAGAACTGTTAGAGCAGCCACACACTCCATCCAGCACTAGAACTGTTAGAGCAGCCACACAATACATCCAGCACTAGAACTGTTAGAGCAGCCACACACTCCATTCAGCCCTAGAACTGTTAGAGCAGCCACACACTACATCCAGCACTAGAACTGTTAGAGCAGCCACACACTCCATCCAGCCCTAGAACTGTTAGAGCAGCCACACACTCCATCCAACACTAGAACTGTTAGAGCAGCCACACACTCTGTCCAGCACTAGAACTGTTAGAGCAGCCACACACTCCATCCAACACTAGAACTGTTAGAGCAGCCACACACTCCGTCCAGCCCTAGAACTGTTAGAGCAGCCACACACTCCATCCAGCCCTAGAACAGTTAGAGCAGCCACACACTCCGTCCAGCCCTAGAACTGTCAGAGCAGCCACACACTCCCTCCAGCCCTAGAACTGTTAGAGCAGCCACACACTCTGTCCAGCACTAGAACTGTTAGAGCAGCCACACACTCCGTCCAGCCCTAGAACTGTTAGAGCAGCCACACACTGCGTCCAGCCCTAGAACTGTAAAAGCATCCACACACTCCGTCCAGCCCTAGAACTGTTAGAGCAGCCACACACTCTGTCCAGCACTAGAACTGTTAGAGCAGCCACACACTCCGTCCAGCCCTAGAACTGTTAGAGCAGCCACACACTCCATCCAGCCCTAGAACTGTTAGAGCAGCCACACACTACATCCAGCACTAGAACTGTTAGAGCAGCCACAAACTCCATCCAGCCCTAGAACTGTTAGAGCAGCCACACACTCTGTCCAGCACTAGAACTGTTAGAGCAGCCACACACTCCATCCAGCACTAGAACTGTTAGAGCAGCCACACACTCCATCCAGCACTAGAACTGTTAGAGCAGCCACACACTCTGTCCAGCACTAGAACTGTTAGAGCAGCCACACACTACATCCAGCACTAGAACTGTTAGAGCAGCCACAAACTCCATCCAGCACTAGAACTGTTAGAGCAGCCACACACTCTGTCCAGCCCTAGAACTGTTAGAGCAGCCACACACTCTGTCCAGCCCTAGAACTGTTAGAGCAGCCACACACTCTGTCCAGCACTAGAACTGTTAGAGCAGCCACACACTCTGTCCAGCACTAGAACTGTTAGAGCAGCCACACACTCTGTCCAGTACTAGAACTGTTAGAGCAGCCACACACTCTGTCCAGCACTATAACTGTTAGAGCAGCCACACACTCCATCCAGCACTAGAACTGTTAGAGCAGCCATACACTCCGTCCAGCCCTAGAACTTTTAGAGCAGCCACACACTCCGTCCAGCACTAGAACTGTTAGAGCAGCCACACACTCCGTCCAGCCCTAGAACTGTTAGAGCAGCCACACACTCCATCCAGCACTAGAACTGTTAGAGCAGCCACACACTCCGCCCAGCCCTAGAACTGTTAGAGCAGCCACACACTCCATCCAGCACTAGAACTGTTAGAGCAGCCACACAATACATCCAGCACTAGAACTGTTAGAGCAGCCACACACTCCATTCAGCCCTAGAACTGTTAGAGCAGCCACACACTACATCCAGCACTAGAACTGTTAGAGCAGCCACACACTCCATCCAGCCCTAGAACTGTTAGAGCAGCCACACACTCCATCCAACACTAGAACTGTTAGAGCAGCCACACACTCTGTCCAGCACTAGAACTGTTAGAGCAGCCACACACTCCATCCAACACTAGAACTGTTAGAGCAGCCACACACTCCGTCCAGCCCTAGAACTGTTAGAGCAGCCACACACTCCATCCAGCCCTAGAACAGTTAGAGCAGCCACACACTCCGTCCAGCCCTAGAACTGTTAGAGCAGCCACACACTCCATCCAGCCCTAGAACTGTTAGAGCAGCCACACACTCTGTCCAGCACTAGAACTGTTAGAGCAGCCACACACTCCGTCCAGCCCTAGAACTGTTAGAGCAGCCACACACTGCGTCCAGCCCTAGAACTGTAAAAGCATCCACACACTCCGTCCAGCCCTAGAACTGTTAGAGCAGCCACACACTCTGTCCAGCACTAGAACTGTTAGAGCAGCCACACACTCCGTCCAGCCCTAGAACTGTTAGAGCAGCCACACACTCCGTCCAGCCCTAGAACTGTTAGAGCAGCCACACACTATATCCAGCCCTAGAACTGTTAGAGCAGCCACACACTCCGTCCAGCACTAGAACTGTTAGAGCAGCCACACACTCCGTCCAGCCCTAGAACTGTTAGAGCAGCCACACACTCTGTCCAGCACTAGAACTGTTAGAGCAGCCACACACTCCGTCCAGCCCTAGAACTGTTAGAGCAGCCACACACTCTGTCCAGCACTAGAACTGTTAGAGCAGCCATACACTGTGTCCAGCACTAGAACTGTTAGAGCAGCCACACACTCCATCCAGCACTATAACTGTTAGAGCAGCCACACACTCTGTCCAGCCCTAGAACTGAACTGAACTCCCCTTCCCTCTCCCTCCTTTTCTCTTCCTTCCTCCCCCTCTCTACCCCTCTTTCCTACCCTCTCTCTGTTCTTCCCAGTGTCCCCATCCAGGCAGGAGCTTGAGAGACATAGTCTGATGTAATGTAGCCAGCAGTACTATCACACGCCTTTGAAACAAGGCACACAGCAGAGTGCAGAGAAAATCTGCTTTCATCAAAACTCTGTTACCTCATTCTGTCTCTCAAAACACGAGAACAGAAGAAGGGTGAACAAAGAGAAGGGAGGAGAAAGAAAGAAAGAAAGAAAGAAAGAAAAAAGAAAGAAAAAGAAAGAAAGAAAGAAAGAAAGAAAGAAAGAAAGAAAGAAAGAAGAAAGAAAGAAAGAAAAATCCCGCTCCCCTCCTGCTCCCAGTCTCCCGCTCCCCAATCTACCGCTCCCCTCCTGCTCCCAGTCTCCCGCTCCCAGTCTCCCGCTCCCAGTCTCCCGTTCCCAATCTCCCGCTCCCCTCCTGCTCCCCATCTCCTGCTGTTCTCCTCAGAACAGTCAGCTCTGCTAGGCGACTGTGTGCATAGAGAGTCCGTCTGGGAGATAAGGAGCTAAATATAACCAGCTGGCACATACAGTGACACAGTCAACACCCCTCACTGATACTAACTCCCTGTATCTCCATGGCCATTCTAAACAAGGCAGTGCTATTGTTGAAGGTGTCCCCTATCTATAACGCTTTGTGTGTGTGTGTGTGTGTGTGTGTGTGTGTGTGTGTGTGTGTGTGTGTGTGTGTGTGTGTGTGTGTGTGTGTGTGTGTGTGTGTGTGTGTGTGTGTGTGTGTGTGTGTGTGTGTGTGTGAGTGTGTGCGCGCGTGCGCGCGTGGTGGCATAGTTTAAAGTGACTAGTGATACATTTATTACACCAAATGTTTAATTATTAAAGTGGCTAGAGATTTGAGTCAGTATGTCGGCAGCAGCCACTCAATGTTAGTGATTGCTGTTTAACAGTCTGATGGCCTTGAGATAAAAGCTGTTTTTCAGTCTCTCGGTTCCAGCTTTCATGCACCTGTACTGACCTCGCCTTCTGGATGATAGCGGGGTGAACGGGCAGTGGCTCGGGTGGTTGTTGTCCTTGATGATCTTTATGGCCTTCCTGTGACATCGGGTGGTGTAGGTGTCCTGGAGGTCAGGTAGTTTGCCCCTGGTGATGCATTGTGCAGACCTCACTACCCTCTGGAGAGCCTTACAGTTGTGGACAGAGCAGGTGCTGTACCAGGCGGTGATACAGCCTGACAGGATGCCCTTGATTGTGCATCTGTAAAAGTTTGTGAGTGTTTTTGGTGACAAGCCGAATTTCTTCAGCCTCCTGAGGTTAAGAGGCGCTGTTGCGCCTACTTCAACACGCTGTCTGTGTGGGTGGACCATTTCAGTTTGTCTGTGATGTTTAAAGCCGATGAACTTTCCACCTTCTCCACTACTGTCCCGTCGATGTGGATAGGGAGGTTCTCCCTCTGATCGTGGACTTCTGTTTCCTGAAGTCCACGATCATCTCCTTTGTTTTGTTGACTTTGAGTGTGAGGCTATTTTCCTGACACCACACTCCGAGGGCCCTCACCTCCTCTCTGTAGGCCGTCTCGTCGTTGTTGGTAATCAAGCCTACCACTGTAGTGACGTCTGCAAACTTGATGATTGAGTTGGAGGCGTGCATGGCCACGCAGTCATGGGTGAACAGGGAGTACAGGAGAGGGCTGAGAACGCACCCTTGTGTGGCCCCAGTGTTGAGGATCAGCGGGGTGGAGATGTTGTTTCCTACCCTCACCACCTGGGGGGCGGCCCGTCAGGAGGTCCAGGACCCAGTTGCACAGGGCGGGGTCGAGACCCAGGGTCTCGAGCTTAATGACGAGTTTGGAGGGCACTATGGTGTTAAATGCTGAGCTGTAGTCGATGAACAGCATTCTCACATAGGTATTCCTCTTGTCCAGATGGGTTAGGGCAGTGTGCAGTGTGATTGCGATTGCGTCGTCTGTAGACCTATTGGGGCGGTAAGCAAATTGGAGTGGGTCTAGGGTGTCAGGTAGGGTGGAGGTAATATGATCCTTGACTAGTCTCTCAAAGCACTTCATGATGACGGAGGTGAGTGCTACGGTGAGTGCTATGAGTCATTTAGCTCAGTTACCTTAGCTTTCTTTGGAACAGGAACAATGGTGGCCCTCTTGAAGCATGTGGGGACAGCAGACTGGGATAAGGATTGATTGAATATGTCCGTAAACACACCAGCCAGCTGGTCTGCACATGCTCTGAGGACGCGGCCGGGGATGCTGTCTAGGCCGGCAGCCTTGCGAGGGTTAACACATTTAAACGCTTTACTCACGTTGGCTGCAGTGAAGGAGAGTCCACAGGTTTTGGTAGCGGGCCGTGTCTTTGGCACTGTATTGTCCTCAAAGCGAGCAAAGAAGTTGTTTAGTTTGTCTGGGAGCAGGACATCGTGGTCCGCGGCGGGGCTGGTTTTCTTTTTGTAGTCCATGATTGACTGTAGACCCTGCCACATACCTCTCGTATGATTACCTTGCGGAGGGAATAGCTACACTGTTTGTATTCGGTTATGTTTCCCGTCGCCTTGCCCTGATTAAAAGCAGTGGTATGTGCTTTCAGTTTTGCACGAATGCTGCCATCAATCCACGGTTTCTGGTTGGGGAAGGTTTTAATAGTTGCTGTGGGTACAACACCTCCTATGCGCTTGCTAATAAACTCAATTACCGAATTAGCGTATTCATCAATGTTATTGTCCGACGCTATGCAGAACGTATCCCATGATCTAAGCAATCTTGAAGCGTGGAATCAGATCGGTCGGACCAGCGTTGAACAGACCTGAGCATGGGCGTTTTCTGTTTTAGTCTATAGGCTGGGAGCAACAAAATGGAGTCGTGGTCAGATTTTCCAAAAGGAGGGCGGGGCAGGGCTTTGTATGCGTCGCAGAAGTTAGAGTAACAATGGTCCAGGATTTTTTCTGCCCGGGTAGTGCATTCGATGTGCTGATAAAATTTAGGGAGTCTTGTTTTCAGATTAGCCTTGTTAAAATCCCCAGCTACAATGAATGCAGCCTCAGGATATGTGGTTTCCAGTTTACATAGAGTCCAATGAAGTTCATTCAGGGCCATCGATGTGTCTGCTTGGGGGGCATATATACGGCTGTGATTATAATCAAATTCTCTTGGTAGATAATGCGGTCGACATGTGATTATAAGGAATTCTAGGTCAGGTGAGGAAAAGGAGTTCCTGTATGTTGTTATGATCACACCATGTCTCATTAATCATAAGGCATACCCCCCGCCCTTCTTCTTACCAGAGAGATGTACCGACTCCGATAGCGTGTCTCGAGTGAGCCATGTTTCCGTGAAACAAAGAACGTTACAGTCTCTGATGTCTCTCTGGAAGGCAACCCTTGCTCGAATTTCGTCTACCTTGTTGTCAAGAGACTGGACATTGGCGAGTAGTAAGCTCGGGAGCGATGCGCGATGTGCCCGTCTACGGAGCTTGACCAGAAGAACGCTCTGTCTGCCCCTTCTGCGGCGCCGTTGTTTTGGATCGCCGGCTGGGATCCGATCCATTGTCCTGGGTGGTGGTCCAAACAGAGGATCCGCTTTGGGAAAGTCGTTTTCCTGGTTGTAATGTTGGTAAGTTGATGTTGCTCTTATATCAATAGTTCCTCCCGGCTGTATGTAATAAGACTTAAGATTTCCTGGGGTAAAAGTATAAGAAATAATACATAAAAAAACGAAATACTGCATAGTTTCCTAAGAACGCGAAGCGAGGCGGCCATCTCTGTCGGCGCCGGTTGTGTGTGTGTGTGTGTGTGTGAACTGAAACAATGGCTCTCTCCTCTCAATGTATTTATATGTGAATACAATAGTGTGGAATTGTTCTCTTTTCTTGAAGGTGTTCCCTGCACATTGTCACTTTACTGCTGAAGGACATAGCGCAAGGGCACATTGCAACCAGCACACAATGTGAATGCGGTGCTTTTGAAGATTCCCCTCTGTGTGTCTGGGCAGCGAGGGAATGAGAGAGAGAGGGAGGGAGGGAGGGAGGGAGGGAAGGAGAGAGGGGAGGGAGGGAGGGAGGGAGGGAGGGAGGGAGAGAGAGAGAGAGGGAGGGAGGGAGGGAGGGAGGGAGGGAGGGGAGGGAGGAGGAGGGATGGTTGACATGGAGCATCATTACCATACAGTAGACATAGGATTACAGCTAAATGGACTCCTCCCTGAGGAGATGACACCACACGCCCACAGCAGCGGAGAGCAGCACCTCAATCAGAGGTTAATGAGGCAGTAATTAGTGTTGTTCTGGAGCAAACAGGGCAGCATTGAGATGCACACTTCATACACTGCATCAAATCACAGTTCTACTACTATCTAACCCCCTGCCTCCTGCATACACACTACAAAGGCAACTAAGGGTATGCGTGTGCGTGTGTGCGTGTGTGTGTGTGTGTGTGTGTGTGTGTGTGTGTGTGTGTGTGTGTGTGTGTGTGTGTGTGTGTGTGTAAAACGTTGTCAGTATTTATTTTATTTATTTTATTTCACCTTTATTTAACCAGGTAAGCAAGTTGAGAACAAGTTCTCATTTACAATTGCGACCTGGCCAAGATAAAGCAAAGCAGTTCGACACATACAACGACACAGAGTTACACATGGAGTAAAACAAACATACAGTCAATAATAAAGTAAAAAAAAAAACAAGTCTATATACAATGTGAGCAAATTAGGTGAGAAGGGAGGTAAAGGCAAAAAAGGCCATGGTGGCAAAGTAAATACAATATAGCAAGTAAAACACTGGAATGGTAGTATTGCAATGGAAGAATGTGCAAAGTAGAAATAAAAATAATGGGGTGCAAAGGAGCAAAATAAATAAATAAATTAAATACAGTTAGGAAAGAGGTAGTTGTTTGGGCTAAATTATAGGTGGGCTATGTACAGGTGCAGTAATCTGTAAGATGCTCTGACAGTTGGTGTTTAAAGCTAGTGAGGGAGATAAGTGTTTCCAATTTAAGAGATTTTTGTAGTTCGTTCCAGTCATTGGCAGCAGAGAACTGGAAGGAGAGGCGGCCAAAGAAAGAATTGGTTTTGGGGGTGACTAGAGAGATATACCTGCTGGAGCGTGTGCTACAGGTGGGAGATGCTATGGTGACCAGCGAGCTGAGATAAGGGGGGACTTTACCTAGCAGGGTCTTGTAGATGACATGGAGCCAGTGGGTTTGGCGACGAGTATGAAGCGAGGGCCAGCCAACGAGAGC
>NC_088409.1:65574896-65782396 GCF_034236695.1 Oncorhynchus nerka | reverse complement strand
GGGGTAGGCAAGAGAATTGTCGTGCACGTCAAAACCAGTTCAGAGTCCAAGAGGTACAGAGTGGCAGGCAGGCTCGAGGTCAGGGCAGGCAGAATGGTCAGGCAGGCGGAGTACAGAGTGGCAGGCAGGCTCGAGGTCAGGGCAGGCAGAATGGTCAGGCAGGCGGAGTACAGAGTGGCAGGCAGGCTCGAGGTCAGGGCAGGCAGAATGGTCAGGCAGGCGGAGTACAGAGTGGCAGGCAGGCTCGAGGTCAGGGCAGGCAGAATGGTCAGGCAGGCGGAGTACAGAGTGGCAGGCAGGCTCGAGGTCAGGGCAGGCAGAATGGTCAGGCAGGCGGAGTACAGAGTGGCAGGCAGGCTCGAGGTCAGGGCAGGCAGAATGGTCAGGCAGGCGGAGTACAGAGTGGCAGGCAGGCTCGAGGTCAGGGCAGGCAGAATGGTCAGGCAGGCGAGGTACGGAGTGGCAGGCAGGCTCGAGGTCAGGGCAGGCAGAATGGTCAGGCAGGCGGAGTACAGAGTGGCAGGCAGGCTCGAGGTCAGGGCAGGCAGAATGGTCAGGCAGGCGGAGTACAGAGTGGCAGGCAGGCTCGAGGTCAGGGCAGGCAGAATGGTCAGGCAGGCGAGGTACGGAGTGGCAGGCAGGCTCGAGGTCAGGGCAGGCAGAATGGTCAGGCAGGCGAGGTACGGAGTGGCAGGCAGGCTCGAGGTCAGGGCAGGCAGAATGGTCAGGAAGGCGGGGTACGGAGTCCAGAAAACAGGCAAGGGTCAAAAACCGGGAGGACTAGCAAAAGAGAATAGAAGCAGGAGAATGGGAAAAACGCTGGTTGGCTTGAAATACATACAAGACGAACTGACACAGAGAGACAGGAAACACTGGGATAAATACACTGGAGAAAATAAGCGACACCTGGAGGGGGTGGAGACAATCACAAGGACAGGTGAAACAGATCAAGGTGTGACAGTCAATACAATAGTGATGTTTCGAAGTACTTTCGGAGAGCCGGTGTCATTTGGTTAGCTAGCAAGAAATGTGATCGCTTTGCCACAGTTGCTACAGTATACTGAACTTGAACAACTGTTATCCACAGTTAGCATGCATCTCTCAGTTATTTGCATACTGTAGCTCTGATTGGCTATGGTGCACCTGTCTGTGTAGAGTCCTGTCCTGGACAAGACCGAGACGTTTTATTAGGTTTTATTCACTGCAGTCTCTATTAATTGTACAAACACACGGAATGTTCACAAATGCCTCACTGGACGTAATTCCCAAACATTCTATGAAAGTATGAAAACGTGAAAAAGACCATATCTAAGTGCTCGCTTGTCAGAAAGTTTTACAAAAAAAAGAGTCATATTGTTCCTGGGGATTTCATGTTGCTAAAACGCTGTCAGTTCCACTTTAAATACATAGTGTACACCAGAGAGAAAATACACATATGAAAATATACACACAAATAGAATTCCTAAACACAGTAAGTGCGTTTCCATGTTATCCACTTCAACCGACATATCCTCATCTCACAGTGGCTTCAAAGCTCGCACTGCCCATTATACACACACAACTTCAAAGCAATGGGATTCCTCTTGGCTAAGAAGTCATTCCTCAACACACAATTACAAATATATACACACACTCACACGTGTACACACACGCACACACTCACACGTACAGTGGGGCAAAACGTATTTAGTCAGCCACCAATTGTGCAAGTTCTCCCACTTAAAAAGATGAGAGAGGCCTGTAATTTTCATCATAGGTACACTTCAACTATGACAGACAAAATGAGAAGAAAAAAATCCAGAAAATCACATTGTAGGATTTTTAATGAATTTATTTGCAAATTATGGTGGAAAATAAGTATTTGGTCACCTACAAACAAGCAAGATTTCTGGCTCTCATAGACCTGTAAGGTCTTCTTTAAGAAGCTCCTCTGTCCTCCACTCGTTACCTGTATTAATGGCACCTGTTTGAACTTGTTATCAGTATAAAAGACACCTGTCCACAACCTCAAACAATCACTCTCCAAACTCCACTATGGCCAAGACCAAAGAGCTTTCAAAGGACACCAGAAACAAAATTGTAGACCTGCACCAGGCTGGGAAGACTGAATCTGCAATAGGTAAGCAGCTTGGTTTGAAGAAATCAACTGTGGGAGCAATTATTAGGAAATGGAAGACATACAAGACCACTGATAATCTCCCTCGATCTGGGGCTCAACGCAAGATCTCACCCATTGGGGTCAAAATGATCACAAGAACGGTGAGCAAAAATCCCAGAACCACACTGGGGGACCTAGCGAATGACCTGTAGAGAGCTGGGACCAAAGTAACAAAGCCTACCATCAGTAACACACTACGCTGCCAGGGACTCAAATCCTGCAGTGCCAGACGTGTCCCCCTGCTTAAGCCAGTACATGAACAGGCCCGTCTGAAGTTTGCTAGAGAGCATTTGGATGATCCAGAAGAAGATTGGGAGAATGTCATATGGTCAGATGAAACCAAAATATAACTTTTTGGTAAAAACTCAACTCGTTGTGTTTGGAGGACAAAGAATGCTGAGTTGCATCGAAAGAACACCATACCTACTGTGAAGCATGGGGGTGGAAACATTATGCTTTAGGGCTGTTTTTCTGCAAAGGGACCAGGACGACTGATCCGTGTAAAGGAAAGAATGAATGGGGCCATGTATCGTGAGATTTTGAATGAAAACCTCCTTCCATCAGCAAGGGCATTGAAGATGAAACGTGGCTGGGTCTTTCAGCATGACAATGATCCCAAACACACCGCCCGGGTAACGAAGGAGTGGCTTCGTAAGAAGCATTTCAAGGTCCTGGAGTGGCCTAGCCAGTCTCCAGATCTCAACCCCATAGAAAATCTTTGGAGGGAGTTGAAAGTCCGTGTTGCCCAGCAACAGCCCCAAAACATTACTGCTCTAGAAGAGATCTGCATGGAGGAATGGGCCAAAATACCAGCAACAGTGTGTGAAAACCTTGTGAAGACTTACAGAAAACGTTTGACCTCTGTCATTGCCAACAAAGGGTATATAACAAAGTATTGAGAAACTTTTGTTATTGACCAAATACTTATTTTCCACCATAATTTGCTAATAAATTCATTAAAAATCCTTCAATGTGATTTTCTGGATTTTTGTCCCTCATTTTGTCTGTCATAGTTGAAGTGTACCTATGATGAAAATTACAGGTCTCTCTCATCTTTTTAAGTGGGAGACCATGCACAATTGGTGGCTGACTAAATACTTTTTTGCCCCACTGTATACACACTCACACACAAACACACACACACACACACACACATTAACATGCTAGTAGGCTGTCCATAGTGTGATCAGAAATCGTTTCTCTTCTCTCTCCACCCCTTCATCTCTCATTGCTCCTTTTCTCCTTTGGAGGGTGAAGAGATGACACACACAGCAAATGAGAGGATGACCTCTCTTCTGCTTCATCCCTTGTTCATACATCAAAAAGAAGAGATAGAAAGGATGGATGAAGATCAAATGTGTTTGTGTGAGAGCTGTAGATAGATTCCCTCCCATGCTTCCTCTAGGGCTTTCAGTGGTATAGTATATCTCCCTATCTGCTAGAGTACACACACACACACACACACACTCACATACACTCACACATACATATACACACACACACACTCACACACACACACACACACACACACACACACACACACACACACACACACACACACACACACACACTCACACACACTCACACACTCACACATACATATACACACACTCACACTCACACACACACACACACACACACACACACACACTCACACACACACACACACACACACACACACACACACACACACACACACACACACACACACACACACTGATATGATCATGTTCCCCTCTGAGCCTTGGAGAGGAAGAATCACACAGAATAAACACACTAAAAGAGCAGAAAATCCCCCTCCAATTCACTTTAAGACACACGCATACTGTACACACACACACATACACACACACACACACGCATACAGTACACACACACACATACACATACACAAGGTCACACGCATACTGTACACACACACACACATACACAAGGTCACACGCATACTGTACACACAAACACACATACACAAGGTCACACGCATACTGTACACACAAACACACATACACAAGGTCACACGCATACTGTACACACAAACACACATACACAAGGTCACACGCATACTGTACACACAAACACACATACACAAGGTCACACGCATACTGTACACACAAACACACATACACAAGGTCACACGCATACTGTACACACACACACATACACACACACACACGCATACAGTACACACACACACATACACATACACAAGGTCACACGCATACTGTACACACACACACACATACACAAGGTCACACGCATACTGTACACACAAACACACATACACAAGGTCACACGCATACTGTACACACAAACACACATACACAAGGTCACACGCATACTGTACACACACACACACATACACAAGGTCACACGCATACTGTACACACAAACACACATACACAAGGTCACACGCATACTGTACACACAAACACACATACACAAGGTCACACGCATACAGTACACACAAACACACATACACAAGGTCACACGCATACAGTACACACAAACACACATACACAAGGTCACACGCATACTGTACACACAAACACACATACACAAGGTCACACGCATACTGTACACACAAACACACATACACAAGGTCACACGCATACTGTACACACAAACACACATACACAAGGTCACACGCATACTGTACACACAAACACACATACACAAGGTCACACGCATACAGTACACACAAACACACATACACAAGGTCACACGCATACTGTACACACAAACACACATACACAAGGTCACACGCATACTGTACACACAAACACACATACACAAGGTCACACGCATACTGTACACACAAACACACATACACAAGGTCACACGCATACTGTACACACAAACACACATACACAAGGTCACACGCATACAGTACACACAAACACACATACACAAGGTCACACGCATACTGTACACACAAACACACATACACAGGTCACACGCATACAGTACACACAAACACACATACACAAGGTCACACGCATACTGTACACACAAACACACATACACAAGGTCACACGCATACTGTACACACAAACACACATACACAAGGTCACACGCATACTGTACACACAAACACACATACACAAGGTCACACGCATACTGTACACACAAACACACATACACAAGGTCACACGCATACTGTACACACAAACACACATACACAAGGTCACACGCATATGAACCTAACTTACACAATGTCTATTAAAGAGTCACTGAACACGGTGATTGGCAGGTGTCTTTTTCTGTTGCTCATTAGAAAAACAAGATCTCAGTCATGGAGGTGTGTTCCGTGACCGATTCGTTGTTTGGTTAATGATGTTTGACCCCAATGAGACACTGTGGACGCGGAAGCCTAGTTCACTTCCTCAAAATCCTCAGAATGAATCTAAGAGAACTCAAGAAATCTGTAATTAATTTCAACATTTTTGGCAAGGATGTTTTTACATCTAACTAAGATGTTTGGTGCAGTATTTCTCCAGTTTAAAAAAAAAGTAATTTGTTCTCTTATGTAAACAAAGTCAGAGATGCTGGGCAGGTCTATCTCACTGTCTATGCTATTGGATATAGAGCGATCCCTGCAGCTGTTCACCCCATGTTAGCGGGCAAATAGACATCGTCAATTCAAAACCCAACTTTCTTTTACCCATTGTGACTACACGAATGTTCCAAACGCCGTCTTAGATGAGACTGACTTTATGACCAAAGTTTATCTTATTTATCCTTTATAGTCAATTTAGACACGAGAATAACTGTTTCTTTTTTTTACCCCCTAATTTCATGGTATCCAGTTGTTAGTAGTTACTGTCTTGTCTCATCGCTACATTGTCTATCGCTCGGGAGAGACGAAGGTCAAGGGTCACGCGTCCTCCGAAACCCAACCAAGCCGCACTGCTTCTTAACAGAGATTGAAGGGCCTTCTTTGTTTCGTTATTTTACCCGATAAGAGATTTACTCATTCTTTCTTCTCCTCTTTCTCTGCTTTGGGAAAATCTCCCTTATTTCTCCACTCTGGAGTTTCAGTCCTCCAAAGGCCTCTTCCCTCTGCCTTCTCTGTCTCCTCTAATACAGGGGACCATCTCTGTGATTTGGTTAATGGACTGTAATACTGGCAGGGGGAAGAGGGGAGGGAATGAATGGGAGAGGGGGATCAGAAGGAGAGGGGGATCAGAAGGAGAGGGAGAGGGGAGCAGAAGGAGAGGGGAGCAGAAGGAGAGGGGGATCAGAAGGAGAGGGGGATCAGTAGGAGAGGGGGAGCAGAAGGAGAGGGGGGAGCAGAAGGAGAGGGGGAGCAGAACGAGAGGGGAGCAGAAGGAGAGGGGGAGCAGAAGGAGAGGGGATCAGAAGGAGAGGGGATCAGAAGGAGAGGGTGATCAGAAGGAGAGGGGGATCAGAAGGAGAGGGGATCAGAAGGAGAGGGGGGAGCAGAAGGAGAGGTGGATCAGAAGGAGAGGTGGATCAGAAGGAGAGGGGGAGCAGAAGGAGAGGGGGCTCAGAAGGAGAGGGGGATCAGAAGGAGAGGGGGAGCAGAAGGAGAGGGGGATCAGAAGGAGAGGGGGATCAGAAGGAGAGGGGGATCAGAAGGAGAGGGGGAGCAGAAGGAGACGTGGATCAGAAGGAGAGGGGGATCAGAAGGAGAGGGGGATCAGAAGGAGAGGTGGATCAGAAGGAGAGGGGGATCAGAAGGAGAGGGGGAGCAGAAGGAGAGGGGGATCAGAAGGAGAGGGGGAGCAGAAGGAGAGGGATCAGAAGGAGAGGGGGATCAGAAGGAGAGGGGGAGCAGAAGGAGAGGGGGATCAGAAGGAGAGGGGGAGCAGAAGGAGAGGGGGATCAGAAGGAGAGGGGGAGCAGAAGGAGAGGGGGAGCAGAAGGAGAGGGGGGAGCAGAAGGAGAGGGGGATCAGAAGGAGAGGGGGAGCAGAAGGAGAGGGGATCAGAAGGAGAGGGGGATCAGAAGGAGAGGGGAGCAGAAGGAGAGGTGGATCAGAAGGAGAGGGGGAGCAGAAGGAGAGGGGGAGCAGAAGGAGAGGTGGATCAGAAGGAGAGGGGGATCAGAAGGAGAGGGGGAGCAGAAGGAGAGGGGGATCAGAAGGAGAGGGGGGAGCAGAAGGAGAGGGGGATCAGAAGGAGAGGGGGAGCAGAAGGAGAGGGGGATCAGAAGGAGAGGGGGATCAGAAGGAGCAGAAGGGAGAGGAGGATCAGAAGGAGAGGGGGATCAGAAGGAGAGGGGGAGCAGAAGGAGAGGGGGATCAGAAGGAGAGGGGGAGCAGAAGGAGAGGGGGAGCAGAAGGAGAGGGGGATCAGAAGGAGAGGGGGAGCAGAAGGAGAGGTGGATCAGAAGGAGAGGGGGATCAGAAGGAGAGGGGGAGCAGAAGGAGAGGGGATCAGACGGAGAGGGGGAGCAGAAGGAGAGGGGGATCAGAAGGAGAGGGGATCAGAAGGAGAGGGGGAGCAGAAGGAGAGGAGGATCAGAAGGAGAGGGGGATCAGAAGGAGAGGGGGAGCAGAAGGAGAGGGGAGAAGCAGAAGGAGAGGGGGATCAGAAGGAGAGGGGGATCAGAAGGAGAGGGGGAGCAGAAGGAGAGGGGGATCAGAAGGAGGGGGATCAGAAGGAGAGGGGAGCAGAAGGAGAGGAAGGAGCAGGGAGAAGGAGAGGGGGATCAGAAGGAGAGGGGGGATCAGAAGGAGAGGGGGATCAGAAGGAGAGGGGATCAGAAGGAGAGGGGATCAGAAGGAGAGGGGGATCAGAAGGAGAGGGGGATCAGAAGGAGAGGGGGATCAGAAGGAGAGGGGGATCAGAAGGAGAGGGGGAGAGGGGGAACAGAAGGAGAGGGGGATCAGAAGGAGAGGGGGAGCAGAAGGAGAGGGGGAACAGAAGGAGGGGTGGATCAGAAGGAGAGGGGGAGCAGAAGGAGAGGGGATCAGAAGGAGAGGGGGAGCAGAAGGAGAGGGGGATCAGAAGGAGAGGGGATCAGAAGGAGAGGGGAGCAGAAGGAGAGGGGGATCAGAAGGAGAGGGGGATCAGAAGGAGAGGGGGCAGAAGGAGAGGGGGATCAGAAGGAGAGGGGGATCAGAAGGAGAGGGGAGCAGAAGGAGAGGGGGATCAGAAGGAGAGGGGGATCAGAAGGAGAGGGGGAGCAGAAGGAGAGGGGGATCAGAAGGAGAGGGGATCAGAAGGAGAGGGGGAGCAGAAGGGATCAGAAGGAGAGGGGGAGCAGAAGGAGAGGGGGATCAGAAGGAGAGGGGGATCAGAAGGAGAGGGGAGCAGAAGGAGAGGGGGATCAGAAGGAGAGGGGGATCAGAAGGAGAGGGGAGCAGAAGGAGAGGGGGATCAGAAGGAGAGGGGGATCAGAAGGAGGGGGGATCAGAAGGAGAGGGGATCAGAAGGAGAGGGGGATCAGAAGGAGAGGGATCAGAAGGAGAGGGGGATCAGAAGGAGAGGGGGAAGGAGAGATCAGCAGGAGAGGGGGATCAGAAGGAGAGGGGGATCAGAAGGAGAGGGGGAGCAGAAGGAGGGTGGATCAGAAGGAGAGGGGGATGCAGAAGGAGGGGGAGCAGAAGGAGAGGGGATCAGAAGGAGAGGGGAGAGGGGGATCAGAAGGAGAGGGGGATCAGAAGGAGAGGTGGATCAGAAGGAGAGGGGGATCAGAAGGAGAGGGGGGAGCAGAAGGAGAGGGGGGAGAGGGGAGAGAAGGAGAGGGGGATCAGAAGGAGAGGGGGGGGGATCAGAAGGAGAGGGGGAGCAGAAGGAGAGGGGGGATCAGAAGGAGAGGGGGATCAGAAGGAGAGGGGGAGCAGAAGGAGAGGGGGAGCAGAAGGAGAGGGGGATCAGAAGGAGAGGGGGATCAGAAGGAGAGGGGAGCAGAAGGAGAGGGGAGATCAGAAGGAGAGGGGGATCAGAAGGAGAGGGGGATCAGAAGGAGAGGGGGAGCAGAAGGAGGGGGATCAGAAGGAGAGGGGGATCAGAAGGAGAGGGGAGCAGAAGGAGAGGGGGATCAGAAGGAGAGGGGAGCAGAAGGAGAGGGGGATCAGAAGGAGAGGGGGATCAGAAGGAGAGGGGGAGCAGAAGGAGAGGGGGATCAGAAGGAGAGGGGGATCAGAAGGAGAGGGGGATCAGAAGGAGAGGGGGAGCAGAAGGAGAGGGGATCAGAAGGAGAGGGGGATCAGAAGGAGAGGGGAGCAGAAGGAGAGGGGGATCAGAAGGAGAGGGGGATCAGAAGGAGAGGGGGAGCAGAAGGAGAGGGGAGCAGAAGAAGGAGAGGGGGAGCAGAAGGAGAGGGGATCAGAAGGAGAGGGGGATCAGAAGGAGAGGGGAGCAGAAGGAGAGGGGGATCAGAAGGAGAGGGGAGCAGAAGGAGGGGGATCAGGGAGGGGGGATCAGAAGGAGAGGGGAGCAGAAGGAGAGGGGATCAGAAGGAGAGGGGGAGCAGAAGGAGAGGGGGATCAGAAGGAGAGGGGGAGCAGAAGGAGAGGGGATCAGAAGGAGAGGGGGATCAGAAGGAGAGGGGGAGCAGAAGGAGAGGGGATCAGAAGGAGAGGGGGATCAGAAGGAGGGGGGAGAGGGAAGGAGAGGGGGATCAGAAGGAGAGGGGGAGCAGAAGGAGAGGGGGATCAGAAGGAGAGGGGGAGCAGAAGGAGAGGGGGATCAGAAGGAGAGGGGGATCAGAAGGAGAGGGGGATCAGAAGGAGAGGGGGGATCAGAAGGAGAGGGGGGATCAGAAGGAGAGGGGGAGCAGAAGGAGAGGGGGCAGAAGGAGAAGGGAGAGAAGGAGAGGGGGATCAGAAGGAGAGGGGAGCAGAAGGAGAGGGGGATCAGAAGGAGAGGGAGCAGAAGGAGGGGGATCAGAAGGAGAGGGGGATCAGAAGGAGAGGGGGGGAGCAGAAGGAGAGGGGATCAGAAGGAGAGGGGGAGCAGAAGGAGAGGGGGATCAGAAGGAGGGGGGATCAGAAGGAGAGGGGGATCAGAAGGAGAGGGGATCAGAAGGAGAGGGGGATCAGAAGGAGAGGGGGAGCAGAAGGAGAGGGGATCAGAAGGAGAGGGGGATCAGAAGGAGAGGGGGAGCAGAAGGAGAGGTGGATCAGAAGGAGAGGGGGATCAGAAGGAGAGGGGATCAGAAGGAGAGGGGGATCAGAAGGAGGGGGGATCAGAAGGAGAGGGGAGCAGAAGGAGAGGGGGATCAGAAGGAGAGAAGGAGAGGAGGAGCAGAAGGAGACGTGGATCAGAAGGAGAGGGGATCAGAAGGATAGGGGAGCAGAAGGAGAGGGGGATCAGAAGGAGAGGGGGATCAGAAGGAGGGGATCAGAAGGGAGGGGAGCAGAAGGAGAGGTGGATCAGAAGGAGAGGGGATCAGAAGGAGAGGGGGAGCAGAAGGAGAGGGAGCAGAAGGAGAGGGAGCAGAAGGAGAGGGGATCAGAAGGAGAGGGGATCAGAAGGAGAGGGGGATCAGAAGGAGAGGGGAGCAGAAGGAGAGGGGATCAGAAGGAGAGGGGGATCAGAAGGAGAGGGGGATCAGAAGGAGAGGGGGATCAGAAGGAGAGGGGGATCAGAAGGAGAGGGGATCAGAAGGAGAGGGGATCAGAAGGAGAGGGGATCAGAAGGAGAGGGGATCAGAAGGAGAGGGGGATCAGAAGGAGAGGGGGAGCAGAAGGAGAGGGGATCAGAAGGAGAGGGGATCAGAAGGAGAGGGGAGCAGAAGGAGAGGTGGATCAGAAGGAGAGGGGGATCAGAAGGAGAGGGGCAGAAGGAGAGGGGATCAGAAGGAGAGGGGATCAGAAGGGGAGAGGGGATCAGAAGGAGAGGGGGATCAGATCAGAAGGAGAGGGGGAGCAGAAGGAGAGGGGATCAGAAGGAGAGGGGGATCAGAAGGAGAGGGGGAGCAGAAGGAGAGGGAGGATCAGAAGGAGAGGGGAGCAGAAGGAGAGGGGGATCAGAAGGAGAGGGGATCAGAAGGAGAGGGGGATCAGAAGGAGAGGGGGATCAGAAGGAGAGGGGGATCAGAAGGAGAGGGGGATCAGAAGGAGAGGGGGATCAGAAGGAGAGGGGGATCAGAAGGAGAGGGGGAGCAGAAGGAGGAGGGGGGATCAGAAGGAGGGGGAGCAGAAGGAGAGGGGGAGCAGAAGGAGAGGGGATCAGAAGGAGAGGGGATCAGAAGGAGAGGGGATCAGAAGGAGAGGGGATCAGAAGGAGGGGGGATCAGAAGGAGAGGGGATCAGAAGGAGAGGGGATCAGAAGGAGAGGGGGGGAGCAGAAGGAGAGGGGATCAGAAGGAGATCAGAAGGAGAGGGGGATCAGAAGGAGAGGGGGATCAGAAGGAGAGGGGGAGCAGAAGGAGAGGGGGATCAGAAGGAGAGGGGGATCAGAAGGAGAGGGGGATCAGAAGGAGAGGGGGAGCAGAAGGAGAGGGGATCAGAAGGAGAGGGGGATCAGAAGGGGAGCAGAAGGAGAGGGGATCAGAAGGAAGAAGAGAGGGGGAGCAGAAGGAGAGGGGATCAGAAGGAGAGGGGGATCAGAAGGAGAGGGGGATCAGAAGGAGAGGGGGATCAGAAGGAGAGGGGGATCAGAAGGAGAGGGGGATCAGAAGGAGAGGGGGAGCAGAAGGAGAGGGGGATCAGAAGGAGAGGGGGATCAGAAGGAGAGGGGAGCAGAAGGAGAGGGGATGAAGAGAGGATCAGAAGGAGAGGGAGAGGGGATCAGAAGGAGAGGGGGAGCAGAAGGAGAGGGGATCAGAAGGAGAGGGAGAGGAAGGAGAGGGGGATCAGAAGGAGAGGGGGATCAGAAGGAGAGGGGATCAGAAGGAGAGGGGATCAGAAGGAGAGGGGATCAGAAGGAGAGGGGAGCAGAAGGAGAGGGGGATCAGAAGGAGAGGGGGATCAGAAGGAGAGGGGGAGCAGAAGGAGAGGGGGGATCAGAAGGAGAGGGGAGCAGAAGGAGAGGGGGATCAGAAGGAGAGGGGGAGCAGAAGGAGAGGGGAGCAGAAGGAGAGGGGATCAGAAGGAGAGGGGGAGAAGAAGGGAGAGGGGGATCAGAAGGAGAGGGGGGATCAGAAGGAGAGGGGATCAGAAGGAGGGGGATCAGAAGGAGAGGGGATCAGAAGGAGAGGGGAGCAGAAGGAGAGGGGGATCAGAAGGAGAGGGGGATCAGAAGGAGAGGGGAGCAGAAGGAGAGGGGGATCAGAGGGGATCAGGGATCAGAAGGAGAGGGGGAGCAGAAGGAGAGGTGGATCAGAAGGAGAGGGGGATCAGAAGGAGAGGGGGATCAGAAGGAGAGGGGGAGCAGAAGGAGAGGGGGAGCAGAAGGAGAGGGGAGAGGGGATCAGAAGGAGAGGGGATCAGAAGGAGAGGGGGAGCAGAAGGAGAGGGGGATCAGAAGGAGAGGGGAGCAGAAGGAGAGGGGATCAGAAGGAGAGGGGATCAGAAGGAGAGGGGGATCAGAAGGAGAGGGGAGCAGAAGGAGAGGGGGATCAGAAGGAGAGGGGGATCAGAAGGAAGGGGGATCAGAAGGAGAGGGGAGCAGAAGGAGAGGGGATCAGAAGGAGAGGGGGATCAGAAGGAGAGGGGATCAGAAGGAGAGGGGATCAGAAGGAGAGGGGAGCAGAAGGAGAGGGGGATCAGAAGGAGAGGGGGATCAGAAGGAGAGGGGGAGCAGAAGGAGAGGGGGATCAGAAGGAGAGGGGGAGCAGAAGGAGAGGAGGATCAGAAGGAGAGGGGGATCAGAAGGAGAGGGGGAGCAGAAGGAGAGGGGGAGAAGGAGAGGGGGATCAGAAGGAGCAGAAGGGATCAGAAGGAGAGGGGGATCAGAAGGAGAGGGGGATCAGAAGGAGAGGGGGAGCAGAAGGAGAGGATCAGAAGGAGAGGGGGATCAGAAGGAGAGGGGGAGCAGAAGGAGAGGGGGAGCAGAAGGAGAGGGGGAGCAGAAGGAGAGGGGGATCAGAAGGAGAGGGGGAGCAGAAGGAGAGGGGGATCAGAAGGAGAGGGGATCAGAAGGAGAGGGGGATCAGAAGGAGAGGGGGATCAGAAGGAGAGGGGGAGCAGAAGGAGAGGGGGATCAGAAGGAGAGGGGGAGCAGAAGGAGAGGGGATCAGAAGGAGAGGGGGATCAGAAGGAGAGGGGGATCAGAAGGAGAGGGGGAGCAGAAGGAGAGGGGGATCAGAAGGAGAGGGGGATCAGAAGGAGAGGGGGAGCAGAAGGAGAGGGGGATCAGAAGGAGAGGGGGAGCAGAAGGAGAGGGGGAGCAGAAGGAGAGGGGGAAGGAGATCAGAAGGAGAGGGGAGCAGAAGGAGAGGGGGATCAGAAGGAGAGGGGGATCAGAAGGAGAGGGGGATCAGAAGGAGAGGGGATCAGAAGGAGAGGGGGATCAGAAGGAGAGGGGATCAGAAGGAGAGGGGGAGCAGAAGGAGAGGGGGATCAGAAGGAGAGGGGGATCAGAAGGAGAGGGGGAGCAGAAGGAGAGGGGGATCAGAAGGAGAGGGGATCAGAAGGAGAGGGGGAGCAGAAGGAGAGGGGGATCAGAAGGAGAGGGGAGCAGAAGGAGAGGGGGATCAGAAGGAGAGGGGATCAGAAGGAGAGGGGATCAGAAGGAGATCAGAAGGAGAGGGGGAGCAGAAGGAGAGGGGGATCAGAAGGAGAGGGGATCAGAAGGAGAGGGGGATCAGAAGGAGAGGGGATCAGGAGAGGAGAGGGAGAGGGGATCAGAAGGAGAGGGGGATCAGAGAAGGAGAGGGGATCAGAAGGAGAGGGGGAGAAGAAGGAGAGGGGGGGATCAGAAGGAGAGGGGAGCAGAAGGAGAGGCGGAGCAGAAGGAGAGGGGATCAGAAGGAGAGGGGATCAGAAGGAGAGGGGGAGCAGAAGGAGAGGGGATCAGAAGGAGAGGGGATCAGAAGGAGAGGGGAGCAGAAGGAGAGGGGGATCAGAAGGAGAGGGGGATCAGAAGGAGAGGGGGATCAGAAGGAGAGGGGAGCAGAAGGAGAGGGGGATCAGAAGGAGAGGGGATCAGAAGGAGAGGGGGAGCAGAAGGAGAGGGGGATCAGAAGGAGAGGGGAGCAGAAGGAGAGGGGATCAGAAGGAGAGGGGGATCAGAAGGAGAGGGGAGCAGAAGGAGAGGGGGATCAGAAGGAGAGGGGGATCAGAAGGAGAGGGGGATCAGAAGGAGAGGGGGAGCAGAAGGAGAGGGGATCAGAAGGAGAGGGGGATCAGAAGGAGAGGGGGAGCAGAAGGAGAGGGGGAGCAGAAGGAGAGGGATCAGAAGGAGAGGGGGGATCAGAAGGAGAGGGGGAGCAGAAGGAGAGGGGGATCAGAAGGAGAGGGGATCAGAAGGAGAGGGGGAGCAGAAGGAGAGGGGGATCAGAAGGAGAGGGGATCAGAAGGAGAGGGGGATCAGAAGGAGAGGGGGAGCAGAAGGAGAGAAGGGATCAGAAGGAGAGGGGGATCAGAAGGAGAGGGGGAGCAGAAGGAGAGGGGGATCAGAAGGAGAGGGGATCAGAAGGAGAGGGGGAGCAGAAGGAGAGGGGATCAGAAGGAGAGGGGGATCAGAAGGAGAGGGGGAGCATAAGGAGAGGGGGATCAGAAGGAGAGGGGGATCAGAAGGAGAGGGGGAGCAGAAGGAGAGGGGGATCAGAAGGAGAGGGGGATCAGAAGGAGAGGGGATCAGAAGGAGAGGGGGATCAGAAGGAGAGGGGGAGCAGAAGGAGAGGGGGATCAGAAGGAGAGGGGATCAGAAGGAGAGGGGATCAGAAGGAGAGGGGGAGCAGAAGGAGAGGGGATCAGAAGGAGAGGGGATCAGAAGGAGAGGGGGAACAGAAGGAGAGGGGGATCAGAAGGAGAGGGGGAGCAGAGAGGGGGAGCAGAAGGAGAGGGGATCAGAAGGAGAGGGGATCAGAAGGAGAGGGGGAGCAGAAGGAGAGGGGATCAGAAGGAGAGGGGGATCAGAAGGAGAGGGGGAGCAGAAGGAGAGGGGGAGCAGAAGGAGAGGGGGATCAGAAGGAGAGGGGGAGCAGAAGGAGAGGGGATCAGAAGGAGAGGGGGAGAAGGAGAGGGGAGCAGAAGGAGAGGGGGATCAGAAGGAGAGGGGATCAGAAGGAGAGGGGGATCAGAAGGAGAGGGGGATCAGAAGGAGAGGGGGATCAGAAGGAGAGGGGGAGCAGAAGGAGAGGGGGAGCAGAAGGAGAGGGGAGCAGAAGGAGAGGGGGAGCAGAAGGAGAGGGGATCAGAAGGAGAGGGGAGCAGAAGGAGAGGGGATCAGAAGGAGAGGGGATCAGAAGGAGAGGGGAGCAGAAGGAGGGGGATCAGAAGGAGAGGGGGATCAGAAGGAGAGGGGATCAGAAGGAGAGGGGGATCAGAAGGAGAGGGGGATCAGAAGGAGAGGGGGAGCAGAAGGAGAGGGGGATCAGAAGGAGAGGGGGATCAGAAGGAGAGGGGAGCAGAAGGAGAGGGGGATCAGAAGGAGAGGGGGAGCAGAAGGAGAGGGGGATCAGAAGGAGAGGGGGATCAGAAGGAGAGGGGGAGCAGAAGGAGAGGGGGATCAGAAGGAGAGGGGATCAGAAGGAGAGGGGGAGCAGAAGGAGAGGGGGATCAGAAGGAGAGGGGGAGCAGAAGGAGAGGGGGATCAGAAGGAGAGGGGGATCAGAAGGAGAGGGGAGCAGAAGGAGAGGGGATCAGAAGGAGAGGGGATCAGAGAGGGGGATCAGAAGGAGAGGGGGATCAGAAGGAGAGGGGAGCAGAAGGAGAGGGGGTTCAGAAGGAGAGGGGGATCAGAAGGAGAGGGGGAGCAGAAGGAGAGGGGATCAGAAGGAGAGGGGGATCAGAAGGAGAGGGGGAGCAGAAGGAGAGGGGGATCAGAAGGAGAGGGGGATCAGAAGGAGAGGGGGAGCAGAAGGATCAGGGGGATCAGAAGGAGAGGGGATCAGAAGGAGAGGGGGAGCAGAAGGAGAGGGGGATCAGAAGGAGAGGGGAGAGGGGGAGCAGAAGGAGAGGGGAGCAGAAGGAGAGGGGGAGCAGAAGGAGAGGGGGAGCAGAAGGAGAGGGGGATCAGAAGGAGAGGGGGAGCAGAAGGAGACGTGGGATCAGAAGGAGAGGGGGATCAGAAGGGGGGGGGAGCTCAGAAGGAGAGGGGGTGGGAAGGAGAGGGGGAGCAGAAGGAGAGGGGGATCAGAAGGAGAGGGGGATCAGAAGGAGAGGGGGAGCAGAAGGAGAGGGGGTGCAGAAGGAGAGGCGGAGCAGAAGGAGAGGGGATCAGAAGGAGAGGGGGATCAGAAGGAGAGGGGGAGCAGAAGGAGACGTGGATCAGAAGGAGAGGGGGATCAGAAGGAGAGGGGAGCAGAAGGAGAGGGGATCAGAAGGAGAGGAGGATCAGAAGGAGAGGGGGATCAGAAGGAGAGGGGAGCAGAAGGAGAGGTGGATCAGAAGGAGAGGGGGATCAGAAGGAGAGGGGGAGCAGAAGGAGAGGGGGGAGCAGAAGGAGAGGGAGAGCAGAAGGAGAGGTGGATCAGAAGGAGAGGGGGATCAGAAGGAGAGGGGGAGCAGAAGGAGAGGGGGATCAGACGGAGAGGGGGAGCAGAAGGAGAGGGGGATCAGAAGGAGAGGGGGATCAGAAGGAGAGGGGGAGCAGAAGGAGAGGGGGATCAGAAGGAGAGGGGGAGCAGAAGGAGCGGTGGATCAGAAGGAGAGGGGATCAGAAGGAGAGGGGGAGCAGAAGGAGAGGGGGAGCAGAAGGAGAGGGGGGAGCAGAAGGAGAGGGGGATCAGAAGGAGAGGGGGATCAGAAGGAGAGGAGAGGAGCAGAAGGAGAGGGGGATCAGAAGGAGAGGGGGGCAGAAGGAGAAGGAGGAGGGGGGAGCAGAAGGAGAGGGGGATCAGAAGGAGAGGGGGATCAGAAGGAGAGGGGGAGCAGAAGGAGAGGGGGATCAGAAGGAGAGGGGAGGGGGATCAGAAGGAGAGGGGGATCAGAAGGAGAGGGGGATCAGAAGGAGAGGGGGATCAGAAGGAGAGGGGGATCAGAAGGAGAGGGGATCAGAAGGAGAGGGGGAGCAGAAGGAGAGGGGATCAGAAGGAGAGGGGGATCAGAAGGAGAGGGGGATCAGAAGGAGAGGGGGAACAGAAGGAGAGGGGGATCAGAAGGAGAGGGGGATCAGAAGGAGAGGGGGAACAGAAGGAGAGGGGGATCAGAAGGAGAGGGGGATCAGAAGGAGAGGGGGATCAGAAGGAGAGGGGGAGCAGAAGGAGGGGGATCAGAGGGGGGGGATCAGAAGGAGAGGGGGAGCAGAAGGAGAGGGGGAGCAGAAGGAGAGGGGATCAGAAGGAGAGGGGGAGCAGAAGGAGAGGGGGAGAAGGAGAGGGGGATCAGAAGGAGAGGGGGAGCAGAAGGAGAGGGGGAGCAGAAGGAGAGGGGAGCAGAAGGAGAGGGGGATCAGAAGGAGAGGGGGAGCAGAAGGAGAGGGGAGCAGAAGGAGATGGGATCAGAAGGAGAGGGGATCAGAAGGAGAGGGGGATCAGAAGGAGGGGGGAGCAGAAGGAGAGGGGATCAGAAGGAGAGGGGGATCAGAAGGAGAGGGGGATCAGAAGGAGAGGGGGAGCAGAAGGAGAGGTGGATCAGAAGGAGAGGGGGATCAGAAGGAGAGGGGGAGCAGAAGGAGAGGGGGAGCAGAAGGAGAGGGGGAGCAGAAGGAGAGGGGGATCAGAAGGAGAGGGGGAGCAGAAGGAGAGGGGGATCAGACGGAGAGGGGGAGCAGAAGGAGAGGGGGATCAGAAGGAGAGGGGAGCAGAAGGAGAGGGGGCAGAAGGAGAGGGGGATCAGAAGGAGAGGGGGAGCAGAAGGAGAGGGGGATCAGAAGGAGAGGGGGAGCAGAAGGAGAGGGGGAGCAGAAGGAGAGGGGGAGCAGAAGGAGAGGGGGATCAGAAGGAGAGGGGGATCAGAAGGAGAGGGGAGCAGAAGGAGAGGGGGATTAGAAGGAGAGGTGGATCAGATGGAGAGGGAGAGCAGAAGGAGAGGGGGATCAGAAGGAGAGGTGGATCAGATGGAGAGGGGATCAGAAGGAGAGGGGGATCAGAAGGAGAGGGGGAGCAGAAGGAGAGGGGGATCAGAAGGAGAGGGGGATCAGAAGGAGAGGTGGATCAGAAGGAGAGGGGGATCAGAAGGAGAGTGGGATCAGAAGGAGAGGGGGATCAGAAGGAGAGGGGGAGCAGAAGGAGAGGCGGAGCAGAAGGAGAGGGGATCAGAAGGAGAGGGGGATCAGAAGGAGAGGGGGAGCAGAAGGAGACGTGGATCAGAAGGAGAGGGGGATCAGAAGGAGAGGGGATCAGAAGGAGAGGGGGAGCAGAAGGAGAGGTGGATCAGAAGGAGAGGGGATCAGAAGGAGAGGGGGAGCAGAAGGAGAGGGGGAGCAGAAGGAGAGGTGGATCAGAAGGAGAGGGGGATCAGAAGGAGAGGGGGAGCAGAAGGAGAGGGGGATCAGAAGGAGAGGGGGATCAGAAGGAGAGGGGGAGCAGAAGGAGAGGGGGATCAGAAGGAGAGGTGGATCAGATGGAGAGGGGGATCAGAAGGAGAGGGGGATCAGAAGGAGAGGGGGAGCAGAAGGAGAGTGGGATCAGAAGGAGAGGGGGATCAGAAGGAGAGGGGGAACAGAAGGAGAGGGGATCAGAAGGAGAGGGGGATCAGAAGGAGAGGGGGACTAGAAGGAGAGGGGGATCAGAAGGAGAGGTGGATCAGAAGGAGAGGTGGAGCAGAAGGAGAGATGGATCAGAAGGAGAGGGGGAGCAGAAGGAGAGGGGGAGGGGGAGCAGAAGGAGAGGGGGATCAGAAGGAGAGGGGGATCAGAAGGAGAGGGGGAGCAGAAGGACAGGGGGATCAGAAGGAGAGGGGATCAGAAGGAGAGGGGGAGCAGAAGGAGAGGGGGATCAGAAGGAGAGGGAAAGCAGAAGGAGAGGGGGAGCAGAAGGACAGGGGGATCAGAAGGAGAGGGAAAGCAGAAGGAGAGGGGGAGCAGAAGGAGAGGGGGAGCAGAAGGAGAGGGAAAGCAGAAGGAGAGAGAGTATACATCTACACCTGCATTGCTTGCTGTTTGGGGTTTTAGGCTGGGTTTCTGTACAGCGCTTTGAGATATCAGCTGATGTAAGAAGGGCTATATAAATACATTTGATTTGATTTGAGTATACTCCTCCAGAGGGTCTCTCTCTCTCCACCCCCTCCAGGGATCTGATTATGGAAGAGGATTCTCTGGCTATAGGTATCCAGTGTATCAGTGGATCTGAGTGGGAGATGGGGAAAACCCATGTGGTTCACACACACATAACTCCCAATGCTCTGATGTGTCTGCCCAGCCTCAGAGACACACAGAACAGGCAGGGGAGGACAAGGATGATTGTGATTGGGAGTAGAAAAGTGAGGATGGAGGGCAAGTGTGTGTGTGTGTGCGTGCATGCATGCGTGCAGGTGTGTAGTGCAGCCTCAGGTAACAGAGCATGCGGTGGCTCAGCGGTCTAAGGCACAGCATCTCAGTGCTAGATGCGTCACTACAGACCCTGGTTCGATCCCGGGCTGTATCACAACCGGCCGTGATCGGGAGTCCCATAGGGCAGCATACAATTGGCCACAGACCACAGATCATAGAAACAAGCTGTTGTCACACACAGTGTGTAGACACTGGTTTGGTGCTGGATATAATGAATATGTGGTGGAATTGCCCTTTAACATTATAAAAAAGTGACCGTCTTCAGCACCATCTCATCTCATTTCTACCACCAGTGTTTCCACTGTATTCATTTAGCAGCATTGCTGCCACTCTCCCCAAAAATAATTACATGAGTATACATCATTTTCGGGGTGGTCCAAAAAAATCTATGTAAACGTAAATGATTAAAACCAGATAGAAAGTATAAAGATAAAGATAATGGACCTATATATGTTTTTAAATAAGATCCTCTTTGAGAACTAAAAATCACATAAATAAAAACTAGGCAGTCTGAGAGAATCTAAAATTCAAAAAATGTCATAGCATGGGGCCCCCATTGATTTTGATGAAGTTTGAGTCACTCAGATAGCATAAGAACACGGCATAAACCTTGGTAAAATGTATAGAGTTGCAGTAAATTAGCTTTAATATTGTACATTTTCTTTCACCCCATGGCAAAACAAAATGAATGCAAGAAATTAGCTTAAAAACAGCGAAATGTTGTCTCTGTCGGATACCCAACATTAACCACACCCACGTGAGTGTGTGTGTGTGTGTGTGTGTGTGTGTGTGTGTGTGTGTGTGTGTGTGTGTGTGTGTGTGTGTGTGTGTGTGTGTGTATGCGTGCCAGTGTTTGTGTGTTGGTCCTGAGCTGTAATAGTATACATAAATCTTCAGAATGGGTGGGACAGGTTAGTGATGGAGCAAAACTGGGACACACACATACACACACACACACACACACACACACACCACACACACACACACACACACACACACACACACACACACACACACACACACACACACACACACACACACACACACACACACACACACACACACACACACTCTTATACATCTCTGCCTCTATGTCGAGACTCCAGAGCCTCTAAATACAGCAGTGTTATTAGACTTATAATCACACATATCCTCCATATCATACCAGCACTCTGACCTCCTGCCTCCATCACTTTTTCCATCTGTTCCTCCTCCTTTCCCTGAGAAATATGACCCCTCTGCTCGCGCTACCATATGCCCATGATATAAATCTCCCAGCAACCCTCAATGGTTTCTCACAAAATCAATGGCTAATTTGGAGCATCACTTTATAGACCTTAAGAGAGTGTGTATTGATGTGTGCGCGTACATGAGTGTGTTTTCACAAATGTCTGTATGTGAGACTTTACTTTATGTGCACCATCTGTCACGCCCTGACCTTAGTTATCTTTGTTTTCTTTATTATTTTGGTTAGGTCAGGGTGTGACGAGGGTGGTTTGTTTAGTTTTTGGTATTGTCTAGGGTTTTTGTATGTCTAGGGGTTTATATGTCTATGGTTGCCTAGATTGGTTCCCAATCAGAGGCAGCTGTTTATCGTTGTCTCTGATTGGGGACCATATTTAGGTAGCCATATTCCTTTGGTATTTTGTGGGTTGTTATTCAATGTTTAGTTTCCTGGTCTGCACTAGCCATATAGCGTCACCGGTCGTTGGTTTGTTCAGTGGTCTCTCTTTCATTAAAGAGTTATGTATGCTTACCACGCTGCGCCTTGGTCTCCTCGTTACGACTAACGTGACACCATCTCAAATCGTCCAAAGGATACAAAGGTGAGAAACAGCCCAGGAAGCTAGTGAGATGCTGGGCTTGACAGTAAACAAGCTAATAGGCAAATAGCTAGAGTCCAGGCACCACACCCAAATAGGGAATTGTTTTCTCTTAATCATGTCACAATCAACTTTTACCAGCTGAATGTAGACGCAAATATCATTTTCTGGACATTGGGTGAAGTCAGCATAAATATTTTGTTAAGACACTCCAGGACCGGTCTGGACCAGATTATGGATAAATCCTTTTTGGATCTTTCTATCTGTAAAATACAAACAGAAAATTGTGCTTTTTTTTCTCCAAAGAAAATGTTATCTAGAATTTTTTTTAAATGGACAACATATCAACAATTCCATAAGTCTGGAGAATGTATCTAAGCATAACCACACACAATTTGGTCAAGACAAGTACACTGAAATTAGACTACCAAATGCTGATTAGATGCCAAATGGCTATTTAAACCTAATCACCATCTCTTCAAAGTAAGTTACTAAATATAGTCCAGTTTGTAACACTCTATGATATTAGCTTTTCAATGATGTGTAATTCAATAGTGAGCTTGGAAATGATTGATGTACAGTACCAGCCAAAGTTTGAACACACCTACTCATTCAAGGGTCTTTCCACATTGTAGAATACTAGCGAAGACATCAAAACTATGAAATACCACATATGGTATTATGTAGTAACCAAAAAAGTGTTAAACAAATCAAAATATATCTTATATTTGAGATTCTTCAAAGTTGCCACCCTTTGCCTTGACAGCTTTGCACACTTTTGGCATTCTCTCAACCAGCTTCATGAGGTGAGTCTAGGGTTTTTAGGAATGTACTTCAATTAACAGGTGTGCCTTGTTAATTTGTGGAATTTCTTTCCTTAATGTGTTTGAGCCAATCGGTTGTGTTGGTAGGGTTGTTATACAGAAGATGGCCCTGTTTGGTAAAAGACCAAGTCCATATTATGTCAAGAATGGCTCAAATAAGCAAAGAGAAATGACATGAAGATAAGTAAATAGGGACATTTTCAAGAACTTGAAAAAGTTCCTTCATGTGCAGTTGCAAAAACCATCAAGCGCAATGATGAAACTGTCTCTCATGAGGACTGCCACATAAAAGGAAGACCCATAATTATCTCTCCTGCAGAGAATAAGTTCATTAGAGTTAACTGCACCTCAGATTGAAACCCAAATAAATGCTACACAGAGTTCAAGCAACAGACACATCTCAACATCAACTGTTCAGAGGACTGCATGAATCAGGCCTTCATGGTTGATTTGCTGCAAAGAAATCACTACTAAATGACACCAATTAGAAGAGACTTGCTTGGGCCAAGAAACACGAGCAATGGACATTAGACCGGTGGCGATCTGTCCTTTGGTCTGATGAGTCCAAATTTGAGATTTTTGGTTCCAACCGCAGTGTCTTTCTGAGATGCAGAGTAGGTGAACGGATGATCTCTGCATGTATGGCACCCACTGTAAAGCTTGGAGGAGGTGTGATGGTGTGGGGGTGCTTTGCTAGTGACACTGTCAGTGATTTATTTAGAATTCAAGGCACACTTAACCAGCATGGCTACCACAGCATTCTGTAGCGATTACGCCATCCTATCATTTGTTTTTCAACTGGACAATGACCCAAAACACACCTCCAGGCTGTGTAAGGGCTATTTGACCAAGGAGAGTGATGGAGGGCTGCATCAGATGACCTGGCCTCCACAATCACCCGACCTCAACCCAATTGAGATGGTTTGGGATGAATTGGATTTCGGTTTTGCAGCAAAATATGTAACTGTGTTTTTTTACATTGGATAAAAGCAGACACACAGAGCTACAAAATGGGAGATCAAACACTGCATTTGAACAATGGGAAAGTAATTCTGCTTTGAAAGTTTTTTTATTTAATTTGTACCCCTTTTTCTCCCCAATTTTCGTGGTATCCAATTGTTTTAGTAGCTACTATCTTGTCTCATCGCTACAACTCCCGTACGGGCTCGGGAAAGACGAAGGTTGAAAGTCACGCGTCCTCCGATACACAACCCAACCAAGCCGCACTGATTCTTAACACAGCGCGCATCCAACCCGGAAGCCAGCCACACCAATGTGTCAGAGGAAACACTGTGCACCTGGCAACCTTGGTTAGCGCACACTGCGCCCGGCCCGCCACAGGAGTCGCTGGTGCGCAATGATACAAGGACATCCCTACCGGCCAAGCCCTCCCTAACACAGACGACTCTAGGCCAATTGTGCGTCACCCCACGGACCTCCCGGTCGCGTCTGGTTACGACAGAGCCTTGGCGCGAACCCAGAGTCTCTGATGGCACAGCTGGCGCTGCAGTACAGCGCCCTTACCCACTGCGCCACCCGGGAGGCCCTCTGCTTTGAAAGTTGATAGAATCGTTCACACCCTCTTAAGCTTTAGCCCCACCCACTGCTGACAACAATTTACGCTTTTTGACAACGTTGACTGACGCCAGCCATATTCAGTTGGTGTTGAGCGTTCGTAAATTCGTCAGTTATTCTGTGAATTTACCAGCTACATCTATCAACAGTTGTCGCAGTGACTATTGAAATGGTTAATTGCATAGTGGAGTCTTTTAAGACATGTAGCTAGTTAGCTAAACAATGAACCATAATCCCAACTGATGACGTTACTACCCTGCATAAATCTGCAGGTAGCCAACCAACCAGGTTTAATGTTAGCTAGTTAACTATAACTAACAAAGCAAATGGCTCTTAGATATGCATAAGATCATACACGTAACGTTAGCTAGCGAGCCAGCTAGGTTCGTAATTTAACAATTTTATTTGCATTTACAGACGGCATACAAGTCTGTTATTAAGGCACATGAAATGGCTCTCCTGTGAAGTTGCCACAATCTTGGAGGTGAGCAGACTAAGGAGCAGCGTGAGTATAGTTCCACATATTTAAGTGAAACTAACAAAACAAAACTTACGAAGACCGTAAGGACGTAGTGCCCAAACACACTAACAAACAATCAATATCCCACAAATGCAGGTGGGGGAAAAACCTACCTAAATATGATCCCCAATTAGAGGCAACGATTACCAGCTGCCTCTATTTGGGAACCACACAAACCACCAACCTAGAAATCTAATCACTAGATAACCCCCCCCCCCCTGTATGTCCATTTTAAAGTGCTTAAAATTCATTAAAATGTTGATGGCGGTAGTAGACAGTGATAAACTAAAGAAAAGAAAATGTGACAGTTTATTTTTTGTAAATATTAATGGACCAAAATACCAACAAATCTCAAGATTGATAGGTAGATGCAAAAATGTCATTGCAGCCTGTGGTACGTGGCCATAAATGAGTTTGATGTTCACAAATGTACCCACATTTCTGTGATATGAAAATGATTTCTGATTAGTGAATGCCATCATGTAGTTATTTAGATGATTTTAGCTAATAGGGAGAAGTATCTAAGCACTTTCAGCTTTCGCGCTAGCTGTTCTGTCTGAACCTAGCGTTGAATAATGGGCATTGGTTGCACGATGCAGACGTTGCCTCCCTCCAAGGCACGTGTTGTAGGCAACCCCCCTGCAGTTGCCTAGTCAGGCGACACTTGCTAGCAAACATTTGTGTTATGAAACTAAATGGATAATATACTCTGACCCACAAAATGTATTTTCTATATTCATGATCGCGTGGTTAGACAAAGTAAGGAAAGGGAACTTCAAAATGGGATGTAGTTTTATTGGGATTTGCAGCTGTTGTTGGTAAGTGATGGATCTGCTAGCTTCTGAAATGACTTACTCATCCTTTAAAATGTGCCTTCAACTGACACCAATAAAAACGAGTCATCTGTTCGTGTCTGTCTGTAGCGATGGGAGTATAATGTGCCTGTGTGTTGAAGAGAGAGGGATGACAGGAGGGAGAGAAATAAGCCTTCACTCCCTTAGACACTGGGATCTGAAAGATGAGTGATCTCCCACACATACTGCAGAAATGCTTACTCAAACATTGATCCCTGCTCTCGCTACACACACACACACACACACACAAATGGCAGATTTTTACAGACACTGCAAACATTGTGACATTGTCAGTAATGTCACATATTGAGTGTGTAAAAATCCACATGCTGAATATAACTCAAAGCAACCCAGCCCACAATAGCGTCTCCTTTATTTCTAACTTGATTTTATCCGAGAGTGTGTGTATGTCAGAGAGGGTGATCCCTTGTAGGCAGAGCCGTCCGAGAGCAGGGATGCCCATAGGCTGGCCATCACAGCAGCACCTCCATGGTAAACCCATTGATTTACTATCAGTTATCTGGCCCCGTTAGGACTGTAAATGATACATAGGGGCTGGGGTGAGTGTGCACACGACACACACCAATACAGTGTATAGATCAAGAGGAGAAACCTTGACATCTCCAAATGCCAAGGTTCTGAGAAGCAGTGTGTGAATAGGTGTGCCTATCATGATAATAATTAACTATGGTAGCTATTGGTGATTTATGTTTGAGTTTCTCTATAGTATCTATTGTATTTCTGTTGTTCTATTCGGACATGACTGGATTTGTATCAATGTGTGTTATTCTGTATCCCTGCTCCATGTATGCTAGAAGCCCTACCTTCACATCCCCTTCTCTCCAGGCCAGTGGCAAGTTCCCTTAGGGCTCAGGGCTCATATAAACACACACACACACACTGCAGTGTTGGCCTCTCTGTGATGGATGAGTCTTTCAGATAGCTCCACAGACACACCCAGAGAGAGAGGGGGGAGGGAGGGAGGGAGGGAGGGAGAAGGACACAGACAGGGATCCCCACCCCCCCAAACAGCCAGGGAAGGACAGAGCCGTAGAGAGAAAGTGGTTGTGTCATTATTCAGCTACAGTTGTTCTACCTCTAATGAAGGGGATGTTATATTACATCTGCTTGTGTACTAATGAAGAACAAACCTCCTCATCCAGAACAAACAGACTATAACAACACAACACTTCCTTGACTACTGGAAGCCTCCAACAGGAGACACGGCCCATCTGCTTCCTCACAGTGTCTCATAGGACACACACAAACACACACACACGCACAAACACACACACACACACACACATTTATACACAAACACACACACACACTTATACACAAACATACACACCTGCTTATACACAAACACACACAAACACACACACACCTATACACACATTCAGATACAGACACACACCCACACACGGACACGTGTGTGTACGTGTGTGAACAGTTGCAGACTAATTATTGTTGTGTACTAGCCAAGCAGAAATAACAGGACAAATGACGACAACGCCACTGTGCTAGCCCAGCAGAAAGAGACTTAAGTTTCAGGCTAACAAACTCTCAATAACTTTCTCAATGAAAGGTTCCCCTCTCTGTTGATTGAGGTAATTTCTGCCCGTCTGTACAGTATGTCCAATCTATATCTAACGTGTAGCTCCCTCTGTCCCCTTCCCTCTTTCCCCTTGTCCATATTTCACCTTCTTAATCCTTCTCTTAACCCTTCACTCTATTTGGGCTTTTTTTTTGGTTTCCATGACAATCCCTCCATCTCTGCCTACCCTTTTCTAAACCCTTTTCTAAACCCTTTTCTAAACCCTTTTTGCTTTATTCCCGTCCTCTGTTGATCTGCAGACCATGATGTCATTTTTCCTCCCTGCCTTTTATTTTCCTGCCACGCCCTGCGAGACACTGTTTAATTCCCCTCCACCCTCTCTAGGGGTGAAACGGGGTGAGGACAAGAGCAGAGGCACTTCATTAATCAATCAACCAACTTTGCAAATTAACGTCTAAGGATCTGGGCACCTCGCCAACACTCCTCACATCCTACGCCGCCACCACCCCGCCGTGCCCCAGACGTACACACACCTCCCTTATTCCCTCCCTCCCTCCCCTCCCTCCCTCCATCCATCCACCCTCCTTTTCCTCATGCCACCAACACCCTCATCTGTTAGCTTTCTGAGAGGTAAATACAATTCCTCTTCAATCATCCATCCATCTGTTTTTATTCTCCATTAGAACTTTTGCCACTAAACTCTGCTGGCCCAACAAGGTAGTTAGCAGAGATAGCAGAGATAGCTCATTCATACAACCAGAAGCTCTCGGTCTTACCAGAGAGAGGTCCTGGCCAAACTCATCCATCACGGCTGTCTGGTAGGGCTCCAGTGACTCCGTCCCAAGCTGATGATGCATACGGTTCTCACAGTCCCCCTGCCAGCTCACTTTGCGGTACAGGGTGGCCCGCCAGGCCCGCTGAATTCTGGGTAGAAAAACAAATCTATAAATCACACATAAGGAGAGGTCAAATCTGGAACTGAAATGTGAGATTGACTTTGCTGCTGTTTTTGGAATTGAAATAACTGTACAGACCACAATATCAGTATCATTCTATATTGTACAAGCACATTCTGAGATTCTCACTGGTCAAGGTCACACACAATGGAGGCTCCTCAGAGGAGGAAGGGGAGGACCATCCTACTCAGTGAATTTCTGAAAAATGTCAACATTAACCATGAAAAGAGTTATACTTTTAAGATACAACTATACTAAATATATTAACATGTCATCAAATAACTGATTAAAACACTGTTTTGCAATGAAGGGCTACAGTAGCTTCAACAGCACTCTGTAGGTTAACACTATGGTGTCTCCGTAAGACAGCTATTTTCCTTCCTCTGGTACACTGACTTCAATAAAAAAAACTAAGAGACTCATGGTTCTCACCGCCTTCCATAGACTTACACGGTAACTATGATGACTTCCAGAGGACATCCTCCAACCTATCAGAGCTCTTGCAGCATTAACTGACATGTTGTCCATCCAATCAAAGGATCAGAGGATGAATCTAGTACTGAAAGCATAAGCTACAGCTAGCTGGCACTGCAGTGATTAAATTGTAGTGAGGTGTTGAAAAAGAAAAACAATAGTTGGGCAGTTTTGAACACATGTATTTCTTAAAGTTAAGGAGAAGCAGCAGAGAGAGAGAGAGAGAGAGAGAGAGAGAGAGAGAGAGAGCTATAGTTCATTGCCAAGATTGTGCAAGGTGGTACTATAATGTGTCACTGTCTGTCACCTTGATTACTCCAATTTGTCTCTCAACCTGTGCAGCTATGTTATAAACATTCATTTGTAGGCTAGGTTGTAGCAACCTCATGATGGGTACAGGGCAAATTCAAGTATCATGTCGTAGCCTAAACCTATCACTGTTACATTGCGCTGGGTGAATGGAACATGAATGACAGTCATCCAATATGCTGTAATAGAAATAAGGCCATGCTCATGAAAAAATACATTGTCCTCCCTGATCTTAAACGGCACCAACCGCCATGGACATACTTAGAAGAAATCTCCTGGGCATTTCTACACAGCCCTTAAGTGATGCACTTCCAGATTAAAACACAAGATACAACAGAGTAAGTTTACCGTTGGTTAAGGGGAAATGGCGCCCATGATAGTGAGGACAGTCTGTCTGCTTGGTTCAATGGGTCATATCACTGCCCTTGTATACAGTGATTCCATCTGGATAGTGGAGAGAGGCTTGATAACCACATCACAGCGTGGCATATTGCATTTTTTCTCTTTCTCTCCCTCTCCCACACTTCATCTCTCTCTTTATTTCTCTCTTCCCTCTCTCCTCTATCCCTCTCTCTATTTCCAATACCCCCAGCTCCAGGGTCCAGGGTGACGTGTAGGATCAATTACCCGATGGAGAAACACATTCACCTTCAGCGGAGCAGGGAGCCAGCTGAGCCAAATGGAACAAATTGAATTAAGCCATAACCCACCGCTTCAAAACCAATAGGTTTACTCTGCCCACCTCCCTCACTTCTTCTATACCCCCCTCCATCCCACCACCCATACACCCTCCAATTCATTTACCCCCCCCCCCTCTATCCCTTGTTCTGTCCACCTTCCTCCCTCCATCCCTCTCTCTACCTCCATACAAATGTGTTTACTCATAGTCCTTCCAGAGCAGGTAACCTGGGGTGATAGCTGACCCCCTATAACCACGGCTATAAAGGTTGGGTTCATGTTCCTCTCACATGGTGTTGAAGGTAGGCTTTGGCTTCACACAGACGCTGTTGAACTCTGACCCTGCCGTAGAAAGCCAGTCAGAGGGTGAATTGGTTTAAGACCACGGTGGGATTGATGTCATCACCACAACAACCACAACAACACACCTGGGAATGGATGGGCGACAGGCATACACAATGACAGAGGGGAGAGGGGACAAACCTGATCATACCCAGGGGCACATGTACACACACACACACACATAACACAAACTTTTACATACAAGGAGGAATACAACAACAAAAAACATTTACAAACACTTCCAGGTGTTCCACTGCCACCAGTTTCTCTCCACAGTGCCCCCTCCTGGTGGTGTGTGTTAAACACAGTACAGTACTACAGGTGGTACTCACACAATGGCCTTGGTCTCCCAGTAGCGTTGCTGCTCAAGGCAACGAGGACTGTTGTCATCCGCTTCCTCACTCCTCAGGTAAACATGTCTACAGTGACACACAGGGGAAGAACAGTCAGGGAAGCCTACAGAGTTAAGGCACTTTAAAGTAACTTTCCCTGCTGTGTCGAGTACACGGTTGGTTAAGTGTTTTATACCTCTCCATCTTAAGCATTTGTTGTCCTCCACCATGGTTGCAGAAGCGATGGTACCTCTTCTCCTCCTCCTACACGGGATCACAGAAAGACATGAGCATTTTCTTCTTGAATGGAGGATAAGAGGGAAGATGAAAATGCTCCTGCAAGATTCAGTCATAACTACTCTGTCCTGGTGTTACACCGTCTGTAATGGTACTACCACCCACTCACACTGTCTGGAGGAGCACTGAGGGAGACGCTCTCTATTCTGTCTGCTTGTTGAGACTTGTGTTCTCTCAAATGTGTTTTCTTGTTGGAATGATGTTGAAATGCAGACATTTCGATAATGACCAAGAAAATCACAGTGGTTGTCGATGGTGCAACAGGTCCGCACCTCAGGAGTAAATGTCAGTTGGCTTTTCATAGCTGATCATTCAGAGAGGTAGAGATACTCTGAATGATCGGCTATGAAAAGCCAACTGACATTTACTCCTGAGGTGCTGACTTGTTGCAACCTCTACAACCACTGTGATTGTAACTTCCGGCGCCGACTGAGATGGCCGCCTCGCTTCGCGTTCCTAGGAAACTATGCAGTTTTTTGTTTTTTTACGTGTTATTTCTTACATTAGTACCCCAGGTCATCTTAGGTTTCATTACATACAGTCGAGAAGAACTACTGAATATAAGATCAGCGTCAACTCACCATCAGTACGACCAAGAATATGTTTTCCGCGACGCGGATCCTGTGTTCTGCCTTACAAACAGGACAACGGAATGGATCGCATGCAGCGACCCAAGGAAACGACTCCGAAAAAGAGGGAAACGAGGCGGTGTTCTGGTCAGACTCCGAAAAAGGGCACATCGCGCACCACTCCCCAGCATTCTTCTTGCCAATGTCCAGTCTCTTGACAACAAGGTTGACGAAATCCGAGCAAGGGTAGCATTCCAGAGGGACATCAGAGACTGCAACGTTCTCTGCTTCACGGAAACATGGCTTACTGGGAAGACGCTATCCGATGCGGTGCAGCCAACGGGTTTCTCCACGCATCGCGCCGACAGAAACAAACATCTTTCTGGTAAGAAGAGTGGCGGGGGCGTATGCCTCATGACTAACGAGACATGGTGTGATGAAGGAAACATACAGGAACTCAAATCCTTCTGTTCACCTGATTTAGAATTCCTCACAATCAAATGTAGACCGCATTATCTTCCAAGAGAATTCTCTTCGATTATAATCACAGCCGTATATATCCCCCAAGCAGACACATCGATGGCTCTGAACGAACTTTATTTAACTCTTTGCAAACTGGAAACCATTTATCCGGAGGCTGCATTCATTGTAGCTGGGGATTTTAACAAAGCTAATCTGAAAACAAGACTCCTAAATTTTATCAGCATATCGATTGCGCAACCAGGGGTGGTAAAACCTTGGATCATTGTTACTCTAACTTCCGCGACGCATATAAGGCCCTGCCCCGCCCCCTTTCGGAAAAGCTGACCACGACTCCATTTTGCTGATCCCTGCCTACAGGCAGAAACTAAAACAAGAGGCTCCCACGCTGAGGTCTGTCCAACGCTGGTCAGACCAAGCTGACTCCACACTCCAAGACTGCTTCCATCACGTGGACTGGGACATGTTTCGTATTGCGTCAGATGAAAATATTGACGAATACGCTGATTCGGTGTGAGTTCATTAGAACGTGCGTCGAAGATGTCGTTCCCATAGCAACGATAAAAACATTCCCAAACCAGAAACCGTGGATTGATGGCAGCATTCGCGTGAAACTGAAAGCGCGAACCACTGCTTTTAATCAGGGCAAGGTGTCTGGTAACATGTCCGAATATAAACAATGCAGCTATTCCCTCCGCAAGGCTATTAAACAAGCTAAGCGTCAGTACAGAGACAAAGTGGAATCTCAATTCAATGGCTCAGACACAAGAGGCATGTGGCAGGGTCTACAGTCAATCACGGACTACAAGAAGAAACCCAGCCCAGTCACGGACCAGGATGTCTTGCTCCCAGGCAGACTAAATAACTTTTTTGCCCGCTTTGAGGACAATACAGTGCCACTGACACGGCCTGCAACGAAAACATGCGGTCTCTCCTTCACTGCAGGTGAGTAAGACATTTAAACGTGTTAACCCTCGCAAGGCTGCAGGCCCAGACGACATCCCCAGCCGCGCCCTCAGAGCATGCGCAGACCAGCTGGCCGGTGTGTTTACGGACATATTCAATCAATCCCTATACCAGTCTGCTGTTCCCACATGCTTCAAGAGGGCCACCATTGTTCCTGTTCCCAAGAAAGCTAAGGTAGCTGAGCTAAACGACTACCGCCCCGTAGCACTCACTTCCGTCATCATGAAGTGCTTTGAGAGACTAGTCAAGGACCATATCACCTCCACCCTACCTGACACCCTAGACCCACTCCAATTTGCTTACCGCCCAAATAGGTCCACAGACGATGCAATCTCAACCACACTGCACACTGCCCTAACCCACCTGGACAAGAGGAATACCTATGTGAGAATGCTGTTCATCGACTACAGCTCGGCATTCAACACCATAGTACCCTCCAAGCTTGTCATCAAGCTTGAGACCCTGGGTCTCGACCCCGCCCTGTGCAACTGGGTACTGGACTTCCTGACGGGCCGCCCCCAGGTGGTGAGGGTAGGCAACAACATCTCCTCCCCGCTGATCCTCAACACTGGGGCCCCACAAGGGTGCGTTCTGAGCCCTCTCCTGTACTCTCTGTTCACCCACGACTGCGTGGCCACGCACGCCTCCAACTCAATCATCAAGTTTGCGGACGACACAACAGTGGTAGGCTTGATTACCAACAACGACGAGACGGCCTACAGGGAGGAGGTGAGGGCCCTCGGAGTGTGGTGTCAGGAAAATAACCTCACACTCAACGTCAACAAAACTAAGGAGATGATTGTGGACTTCAGGAAACAGCAGAGGGAACACCCCCCTATCCACATCGATGGAACAGTAGTGGAGAGGGTAGCAAGTTTTAAGTTCCTCGGCATACACATCACAGACACACTGAATTGGTCCACTCACACTGACAGCGTCGTGAAGAAGGCGCAGCAGCGCCTCTTCAACCTCAGGAGGCTGAAGAAATCCGGCTTGTCACCAAAAGCACTCACAAACTTCTACAGATGCACAATCGAGAGCATCCTGGCGGGCTGTATCACCGCCTGGTACGGCAACTGCTCCGCCCTCAACCGTAAGGCTCTCCAGAGGGTAGTGAGGTCTGCACAACGCATCACCGGGGGCAAACTACCTGCCCTCCAGGACACCTACACCACCCGATGTTACAGGAAGGCCATAAAGATCATCAAGGACATCAACCACCCGAACCACTGCCTGTTCACCCAGCTATCATCCAGAAGGCGAGGTCAGTACAGGTGCATCAAAGCTGGGACCGAGAGACTGAAAAACAGCTTCTATCTCAAGGCCATCAGACTGTTAAACAGCCACCACTAACATTGAGTGGCTGCTGCCAACACACTGTCATTGACACTGACCCAACTCCAGCCACTTTAATAATGGGAATTGATGGGAAATGATGTAAATATATCACTACTCACATTAAACAATGCTACCTTATATAATGTTACTTACCCTACATTATTCATCTCATATGCATACGTATATACTGTACTCTACATCATCGACTGCATCCTTATGTAATACATGTATCACTAGCCACTTTAACTATGCCACTTTGTTTACTTTGTCTACATACTCATCTCATATGTATATACTGTACTCGATACCATCTACTGTATGCTGCTCTGTACCATCACTCATTCATATATCCTTATGTACATATTCCTTATCCCCTTACACTGTGTATAAGACAGTAGTTTTGGAATTGTTAGTTAGATTACTTGTTGGTTATCACTGCATTGTCGGAACTAGAAGCACAAGCATTTCGCTACACTCGCATTAACATCTGCTAACCATGTGTATGTGACAAATAAAATTTGATTTGATTTTGATTTGATTATTATTATTTGACCATGCTGGTCATCTATGAACATTTGAATATCTTGGCCATGTTCTGTTATAATCTCCACCCGGCACAGCCAGAAGAGGACTGGCCACCCCTTATAGCCTGGTTCCTCTCTAGGTTTCTTCCTAGGTTCTGGCCTTACCTAGGGAGTTTTTCCTAGCCACTGTGCTTCTACACCTGCATTGCTTGCTGTTTGGGGTGTTTTAGGCTGGGTTTCTGTACAGCACTTTGAGATATCAGCTGATGTACGAAGGGCTTTATAAATACATTTGATTTGATAGCAAGGCAGAAAGGATGGTATCTGTGTAGACTATTCAGGATAGGAAGCCGGGTCAAAACACACAGTCACACACACATTTGCAGTTTCACATGTAAGAACACTCCACGGGTGAAAATCTCACTTTCACATGTAGAATTGCAAGTTCACATGTGGGGGTGAATTAGGGCGACGGAGCGTTGTGAAATGTCGCTTGTTGGAATGCTTGAGTCAACAAGGTGAAACATCTGTCGATGTTCCCTTAAGCAAGGCACTTAACCCTAATTGCTCCAGGGTTACTGTTGATAATGGCTGACCCTGGCCTTGACCCCACTCTCTGAGGGTGTCTCACGGGGAGTTGGGATAAGCAGAAAACACTTCCAGTTCACACTTGTGTATAATACATATTTGGGTGAAACAGGACAACTTTAAGCACCCACATTATTATTATTATTGGGTTTTCACACGATTGTTGTGAACCTGCAATTCTACATGTGAAAGGGAGATTTATACTTATGGATTGTTCTTACATGTGAATCTGCAAATGTGATTTCACATGTTAATGTTTTTCAAACATGTTATTCTCCTCAGATGTTCAAATCTGGTGTTACCATGTTATTCTCCTCACGTGTTAATAGATGGTGCTACCATGTTATTCTCCTCACGTGTTAATAGATGGTGCTACCATGTTATTCTCCTCACGTGTTAATAGATGGTGCTACCATGTTATTCTCCTCACGTGTTAATAGATGGTGCTACCATGTTGTTCTCCTCACGTGTTAATAGATGGTGCTACCATGTTATTCTCCTCACGTGTTAATAGATGGTGCTACCATGTTATTCTCCTCACGTGTTAATAGATGGTGCTATCATGTTGTTCTCCTCACGTGTTAATAGATGGTGCTATCATGTGAACTCTAATGTAATACATGTGAAAATATGTTTTCACATGTGAAATGTAAGCTCAACATGTGCAAACAGCAATTTCACATGTGAAAAAGTGATTTTCAAAAGGGAAACTGCAGATTTCATGGTTTTTATTTTGTAAGGGCACACACACACACACACACACACTATGTGCCCTGCCTGCTGCCAGAGCTGATAGGCCAGTGAATGGGAGAGATGTAGTGAAGCGGCTTCATGAATGCATCCATCTGTCTGTCCTGTCTAAGTGAAGTTTAGGAGGGGATGGCATAGACCCCACAGGCTCTCTGCCTGGCAGACACAGACGGGGCTGGCCCCTGTCAACTGGCCTCTGACTGGCTCCTGCTTGGCCCCTGTGGCTTCTCTGGCATCTGCACTTCCTGACTGCCAAAAAGCTACACATTGCTAACACACACACAAACACAAAGAGATGATTCTGAATTAGGGCTGTCAGAGTTTCTAAGTAAACTTTTGTCATTTTAGTGCACAAATTGTTTTCATTGTGATTTAATCGCATTATCTGAAAACATTCAAACTAAATACATCTATAAACTAAAAACAACAATGCAATGTCAAAACAAGTTGACATGGAGATGAAAGAAAGTGTGCTTTATCAATTTACCAGATTTTGCCAACTGCTACTTTGGACAAAGTCAAGACGTTAAAATTGTTGTACTGCTTTTTGTATAGAATTCTTAAATTACAGCTCAATTTGCGCAAATTCTGAATTTGCAATTAATGGTGATTAATCACAGCAAATCCTTCGATTTAATGGTTTAAATGTTTGACAGACCTATTTTGAATTGAACGGTCAATACTCTGAGATGGATCATAAATATACATTGGAAGAGAAACCCAGTCCTCTAGGTCTAATCCCGCAGGTGACAAAAGCACACATGTTAAACGTAGAATATCACATATGCCTGGAAATACGTTTTTTACTCATTATTATGTTACGTTTTTCACTTGATTTGATCTGATTTTTCAAATTTGATTTGATGTACATGTGTGTTCATGTCTACACGTCTTATTTCTGGCATGTGTTTTTTTTTGTTTTTTTTGTAAGTGTGTGTATCGAGCTCCTTTCTGTTATCTGAATCAGGCTCTTCTGAATGCTCCTCGCTCTCCATTAAGTCCGGACAACAGGGATTTCATGTTCAGACATGCCAACTGTAGGCCAGCCTGGTGTTGCAACAAGTGGTCTTATCGTTGGGGTCCTTGTGTTAAATTAAAAACAAAAGTATCTTTGTACGCACTGAGATATTTTACACGAGAGATTCCACTTTTACTTCATCTCTGAGCCCCAAAGCACAAACGGAACTCTAACAATCTGTCAACTTTGTAGCACACGTTTATGTGTGCACATAATAGACTACACAAACAACTTCTCTGTAATACATTGTAGCAATTTCTTGAATCATGTAAACACAGTTATTTCAATCCCAACCTGTGTTTGTTGTTCTCCATATATGTGTCGCGCCACTGTTCAGAAACTAGTGCGCATTACAGTGCTTTTCCACATAACACGATGGGGCCGATAAAACAACAGTCCCCTTCATTTTCAATGGAGGGAAGTGAAGTGGACAGGGGGACTGTTGGGCAATGCAAGCATGGGTGAGGGAGCGGGGGCGGGACCAAAGGTAGGGAAAGCTGAACTTTATGCAAATACTCCACAATATCGCGACACTATTTACCAGTCAAAGCTCACTATAGCATCCAGCCTCTATTGGATTGGCTGTTTACACATAGCACTACCTATCCTGCTTTCTAGCTTGTTAGCACCCATATGAGGGCCAAGATAGCGTGGTTATCCAAATGATTGTGTTATGTGGAAATGCACTGTTACAGGGGAATTTTACTATATAAGCAGCACTCGTATAGCCACGCTAGCTTCGCCCTCATGTGGGTGCTATCAAGCAAGCTAGGTAGTGGTACGTATCAACAGCCATTATCAACCAATATAGTAGGGTCTGGAAGCTATGGTGGCCTTCGTTTGGTCACTTGCGTTGTGATATAGCAGAGGACTTGCATAAAGTTCAGCTTTCCCCAACTTCAGTCCTGCCCTGTTCAGCTCCCTCGCCCCATGCTCGCTTCGCTCAACGATCCCTCGCCCACTCCGCTTCTCTTTTCTCCCATTGAAATTGAATGGCTTCCGATGTTTCACCGCGCAATGCCACTCTATATTTAACAGCGGCCGTTGCGCTACATTTCCTCACTATGTTGGGTTGGTGACACCGGTAATTCTATTGGTATATTTACATTTGGGATAAATGTTGTACCATTGCAGATATTCCATTCTGCTATAGTCAGTGACTGCAGTTATCATTATGGATGTTGTTTGATGTCTAAATGCTACCTGTTTGATTAGGCTACGGTTATCAATAGGCTGCACTGTAAATAAAACCTATATTTCACCATGTTTTTATTCTCTGGTTTGCTCTGTGTACTCAGACCCTCCAAACAAGACTGACAGATCCTATTTAACAATGCAAACTACCAGTTTTGCACAGAGACAACTCTTTTCAGTCGAACTTTTCATTCCTCCTTGTGTTTCCCTCCAGTCTCCCTCCAGTCCCTCGACTTCTTGGCACTGACGGAAACATGGATCACCACAGACAACACTGCTACTCCTACTGCTCTCTCTTCGTCTGCCTCTGCACGTGTTCCCCGCATAGAGCTTCTGGTCAGCGGGGTGGTGGCACCCGGGATCCTCATCTCTCCCAAGTGGTCATTCTCTCTTTCTCCCCTTACCCATCTGTCTATCGCTCCTTTTTGAATTCCATGCTGTCACAGTTACCAGCCCTTTCAAGCTTAACATCCTTATCATTTATCGCCCTCCAGGTTCCCTCGGAGAGTTCATCAATGAGCTTGATGCCTTGATAAGCTCTTTCCTGAGGACGGCTCACCTCTCACAGTTCTGGGCGACTTTAACCTCCCCACGCCTACCTTTGACTCATTCCTCTCTGCCTCCTTCTTTCCACTCCTCTCCTCTTTTGACCTCACCCTCTCACCTTCCCCCTACTCACAAGGCAGGAAATACGCTCGACCTCATCTTTACTAGATGCTGTTCTTCCACTAACCTCGTTAACTCCTCCAAGTCTCCGACCACTACCTTGTATCCTTTTCCCTCTCGCTCTCATCCAACACTTCCCACACTGCCCCTACTCGGATGGTATCGCGCCGTCCCAACCTTCGCTCTCTCCCGCTACTCTCTCCTCTTCCATCCTATCATCTCTTCCCTCTGCTCAAACCTTCTCCAACCTATCTCCTGATTCTGCCTCCTCAACCTCCTCTCCTCCCTTTCTGCATCCTTTGACTCTCTATGTCCCCTATCCTCCAGGCCGGCTCGGTCCTCCCCTCCCGCTCCGTGGCTCGACGACTCATTGCGAGCTCACAGAACAGGGCTCCGGCAGCCGAGCGGAAATGGAGGAAAACTCGCCTCCTGCGGACCTGACATCCTTTCACTCCCTCCTCTCTACATTTTCCTCTTCTCTCTCTGCTGCTAAAGCCACTTTCTACCACTCTAAATTCCAAGCATCTGCCTCTAACCCTAGGAAGCTCTTTGCAACCTTCTCCTCCCTCCTGAATCCTCCTCCCCTCCCCCTCCTCCCTCTCTGCAGATGACTTCCAACCATTTTGAAAAGAAGGTCGACGACATCCGATCCTCGTTTGCTAAGTCAAACGACACCGCTGGTTCTGCTCACACTGCCCTACCCTGTGCTCTGACCTCTTTCTCCCCTCTCTCTCAGATGAAATCTCGCGTCTTGTGACGGCCGGCCCCCTACAACCTGCCCGCTTGACCCTATCCCCTCCTCTCTTCTCCAGACCATTTCCGGAGACCTCCTCCCATTACCTCACCTCGCTCATCAACTCATCCCTGACCGCTGGCTCACGTCCCTTCCGTCTTCAAGAGAGCGAGAGTTGCACCCCTTCTGAAAAAACCTACACTCGATCCCTCCGATGTCAACAACTACAGACCAGTATCCCTTCTTTCTTTTCTCTCCAAAACTCTTGAACGTGCCGTCCTTGGCCAGCTCTCCCGCTATCTCTCTCAGAATGACCTTCTTGATCCAAATCAGTCAGGTTTCAAGACTAGTCATTCAACTGAGACTGCTCTTCTCTGTATCACGGAGGCGCTCCGCACTGCTAAAGCTAACTCTCTCTCCTCTGCTCTCATCCCTTCTAGACCTATCGGCTGCCTTCGATACTGTGAACCATCAGATCCTCCTCTCCACCCTCTCCGAGTTGGGCATCTCCGGCGCGGCCACGCTTGGATTGCGTCCTACCTGACAGGTCGCTCCTACCAGGTGGCGTGGCGAGAATCCGTCTCCACACCACGTGCTCTCACCACTGGTGTCCCCAGGGCTCTGTTCTAGGCCCTCTCCTATTCTCGCTATACACCAAGTCACTTGGCTCTGTCATAACCTCACATGGTCTCTCCTATCATTGCTATGCAGACGACACACAATTAATCTTCTCCTTTCCCCCTTCTGATGACCAGGTGGCTAATCGCATCTCTGCATGTCTGGCAGACATATCCGTGTGGATGACGGATCACCACCTCACTGAACCTCGGCAAGACGGAGCTGCTCTTCCTCCCGGGAAGGACTGCCCGTTCCATGATCTCGCCATCACGGTTGACAACTCCATTGTGTCCTCCTCCCAGAGCGCTAAGAACCTTGGCGTGATCCTGGACAACACCCTGTCGTTCTCAACTAACATCAAGGCGGTGGCCCGTTCCTGTAGGTTCATGCTCTACAACATCCGCAGAGTAACCCTGCCTCACACAGGAAGCGGCGAGGTCCTAATCCAGGCACTTGTCATCTCCCGTCTGGATTACTGCAACTCGCTGTTGGCTGGGCTCCCTGCCTGTGCCATTAAACCCCTACAACTCATCCAGAACGCCGCAGCCCGTCTGGTGTTCAACCTTCCCAAGTTCTCTCACGTCACCCCGCTCCTCCGCTCCTTCCACTGGCTTCCAGTTGAAGCTCGCATCCGCTTCTAAGACCATGGTGCTTGCCTACGGAGCTGTGAGGGGAACGGCACCTCAGTACCTCCAGGCTCTGATCAGGCCCTACACCCAAACAAGGGCACTCGTTCATCCACCTCTGGCCTGCTCGCCTCCCTACCACTGAGGAAGTACAGTTCCCGCTCAGCCCAGTCAAAACTGTTCGCTGCTCTGGCCCCCAATGGTGGAACAAACTCCTCTCACGACGCCAGGACAGCGGAGTCAATCACCACCTTCCGGAGACACCTGAAACCCCACCTCTTTAAGGAATACCTAGGATAGGATAAAGTAATCCTCTCACCCCCTCCCCCTGAAAAGATTTAGATGCACTACTGTTCCACTGGAGGTCATAAGGTGAATGCACCAATTTGTAAGTCGCTCTGGATAAGAGCGTCTGCTAAATGACTTAAATGTAAAATGTAAATGTGTTTACCATTACCCCAGTCAGGAGGATAAATGAGGATAAGTGTACACAGATTCAGCCTGGTTATTTCGGGAGTGACATTTTTCCGTCTCTGAGGCGGTGTCTGTCTGGCTTGTGTTTGACGACATTGATTGCCTGTCAACTTCAGCCTGATATGAACATGAAGGGAGGTAGAAAGAGAGAGCTAGAGAGGGGGGAGCCCGAGAGAGAGGGGGAGTCGAGAGAGAGAGGGGGGGAGTACGAGAGAGAGGGAGGGGGGAGTCGAGAGAGGGGGAGTACGTAGAGGGGGAGTCGAGAGAGGGGGGAGTCGAGAGAGAGGGGGGGACTCTGAGAGAGGGGGAGTCGAGAGAGAGGGGGAGTACGAGAGAGAGGGGGAGTACGAGAGAGGGGGAGTACGAGAGAGAGGGGGAGTACGAGAGAGGGGGGAGTACGAGAGAGAGGGGGGAGTACGAGAGAGAGAGGGGGTATCAAATGAGCAGAGTAAGATAACTTCAGAGGGACTGTTTATAGGAATCTTATGTTGTACCGTATGTGGGCCAATGATAGCAACCATTGATCTAGTTCTCTTTAAACACAGAGTTCAATACATTATGGAGAAGAGCTGAGATGGCTCTTAACAAGCTACATTACACTGCCTTGAATTAAACAGTGCGACAGTAAGAGAGGAGGGAAGGAAGAGCAGAGAGGAAACAGCACACACCAGCGACTCCCCCGCCCTTTAATTGAGTTATTAAAATCATCATTTCTCAGAGGCCCAGTTCTATCAGAGAGATCGATGGGAAACACACATCCGATAGTTTGAGTATGCACACACACACACACACACACACACTGTGTGAGGAATAGTCTGGTGGATGCCCTTCAGACTCTGGTATCGTCCTCCGTCCCATACACACACACACAGTGTGTGAGGAATGGTCTGGTGGATGCCCTTCAGACTCTGGTATCGTCCTCCGTCCCATGCACACACACACAGTGTGTGAGGAATGGTCTGGTGGATGCCCTTCAGACTCTGGTATCGTCCTCCGTCCCATACACACACACACAGTGTGTGAGGAATGGTCTGGTGGATGCCCTTCAGACTCTGGTATCGTCCTCCGTCCCATGCACACACACACAGAGAGAGATGAGGAAAACACATCACAGGGGTGAATTGATGAAAAGAAAACAGAATGATGGGAACAGAACACAGACCAAAATAGAACACACTAGTGGACATAAGTTCAAGTTCAGGTTTATTATAGAACACACTAGTGGACATAAGTTCAAGTTCAGGTTTATTATAGAACACACTAGTGGACATAAGTTCAAGTTCAGGTTTATTATAGAACACACTAGTGGACATAAGTTCAAGTTCAGGTTTATTATAGAACACACTAGTGGACATAAGTTCAAGTTCAGGTTTATTATAGAACACACTAGTGGACATAAGTTCAAGTTTAGGTTTATTATAGAACACACTAGTGGACATAAGTTCAAGTTCAGGTTTATTATAGAACACACTAGTGGACATAAGTTCAAGTTCAGGTTTATTATAGAACACACTAGTGGACATAAGTTCAAGTTTAGGTTTATTATAGAACACACTAGTGGACATAAGTTCAAATTCAGGTTTATTATAGAACACACTAGTGGACATAAGTTCAAGTTCAGGTTTATTATAGAACACAACTGCATAACAGGTATGAAATGTGTATTACATGGAGGAGAACAGGAGAAGAGAACACACATTGAAGAATGCTACACATCTATAGACACACACAGGATAACAACATGACGCATGAACGCACCTGTCGGTCATTACCATTAACGAGCCCACAATGACGCACACCTTCAGAGGAGACGTCAATGACACTGACCAAGACCGAAACGTTTGTCTCATTAGCCTACCCCTAAATGAAATAAACACTAAAAAGAAACCCCTTTTTAAGTGCGGACCAGCTACACAATTTTGGAATGCACACGCATCTGATTGCTGTGTAGCGTATGCATCATGGCTATCTATCTACCAGTCTTGGCCGGGGGAAACGTCCAATCAGGGAAAAGAGCTGTATCAGTACAGATTGGGAAATTGGAAATCAATTTAAATGAGCTGCGCTGGCAGGAGTGGATGTATGGAATGCAACACTTACATTCGCATGACTTGGGAAAAGGGTCTCTTAGAACGCAATCACTTCCACTAAGAGGGATATGTACATATAATGGACACAATCATATGATTACACGGCTTGAGTGGAGACTGGAACAATTAATGTGGATGAAACTCAATTTGCCCGCCTGAATGTAATGACCGTGAGATAAAACAACAGCAGTGGCTAGATTAGATGCCTCCCAGTCCCACTCTCTGTGTCTAGATTAGATGCCTCCCAGTCCCACTCTCTGTGGCTAGATTAGATGCCTCCCAGTCCCACTCTCTGTGGCTAGATTAGATGCCTCCCAGTCCCACTCTCTGTGTCTAGATTAGATGCCTCCCAGTCCCACTCTCTGTGTCTAGATTAGATGCCTCCCAGTCCCACTCTCTGTGTCTAGATTAGATGCCTCCCAGTCCCACTCTCTGTGTCTAGATTAGATGCCTCCCAGTCCCACTCTCTGTGTCTAGATTAGATGCCTCCCAGTCCCACTCTCTGTGTCTAGATTAGATGCCTCCCAGTCCCACTCTCTGTGTCTAGATTAGATGCCTCCCAGTCCCACTCTCTGTGTCTAGATTAGATGCCTCCCAGTTCCACTCTCTGTGTCTAGATTAGATGCCTCCCAGTCCCACTCTCTGTGTCTAGATTAGATGCCTCCCAGTCCCACTCTCTGTGTCTAGATTAGATGCCTCCCAGTCCCACTCTCTGTGTCTAGATTAGATGCCTCCCAGTCCCACTCTCTGTGTCTAGATTAGATGCCTCCCAGTCCCACTCTCTGTGTCTAGATTAGATGCCTCCCAGTCCCACTCTCTGTGTCTAGATTAGATGCCTCCCAGTCCCACTCTCTGTGGCTAGATTAGATGCCTCCCAGTCCCACTCTCTGTGGCTAGATTAGATGCCTCCCAGTCCCACTCTCTGTGTCTAGATTAGATGCCTCCCAGTCCCACTCTCTGTGGCTAGATTAGATGCCTCCCAGTCCCACTCTCTGTGGCTAGATTAGATGCCTCCCAGTCCCACTCTCTGTGGCTAGATTAGATGCCTCCCAGTCCCACTCTCTGTGTCGATAGGAAGACGGACGGACGGACAGACGGACAGAGGGGGATGGGTGGACAGACGAACAGACACAGACAGATGACAGACAGGATGATGTGTGTAATAGCCCACACTGGTTCCCAGGATCTCCTGACAGAGCAGCTCCTTATCGCTTGTCTATTGAACACACATCAATAGACAAGCCAAGGAGGGAGGTGGAAACGAAAGCGATAAGGAGCCACCTTGGAGGCGACAACACGCATGCAGATATGGAATTCATTTCATATTTATAATTAAGCAGTCCATTAAGGGTGAGACAACCCCATTTTCACGTGTTGGAGAAAGCCCTGGTTTTATGGATGCGATTCAGAGATATCTTCTCCCCTGAAACTCATATTTACAGTACACACACACACACACACACACACACACATCTTCAGGGACTAGACATAACAATTCCTCTCTGAGGAGTAAGGAAAGAAAAGTGGATAAACCACAATCCTGATCGGCCCCTTAAAACATACATTTTGATCAATAAATACACATACACACACACACACACACACACACACACACACACACACACACACACACACACACATAAATGTACACACACATATAAATGTACACAGACAACACACACATAGCCACACACAAACACTGACAAAGTCACACACATATCCAGGCTGGATGCATGAGAATGGGGTGTTAGGGGAGGACGGAGATGGAAGAGCTGATGAGGAGTGATTGGGAGGGAAGGAGCAGAAAAGGGGAGTGAGAACCTGGGAGAAAGGGAAGAGGGAATGGAGAGGAAGAGGGATGGCTGGGGTGATGGAAAATGTGAGAGTGAGAAAATGATCATATGGTCTATCAAAATGCAAAATGGAGCAGTTGGGACTATTCCCCTGGTGCCATTAGCCAGTGGAGAGCTGCTTTGGTAAACATATGGTGAGAGAGAGAGAGAGGAAAGGCAGACCTGCATGGTTTCACACAGTGGAGAGCCTGGCTCTCACAGTGATCAAAGACTGAGCTCAGTCATTTAGCCCAAACCAGTCTTCCACAATATGCTAATGAAATGGAATGTGAGTGAGCACTGCATTGCCAGAAGTGCTGGGGAAAGACTGGCGGAAGGTGTGTGTGTGTGTGTGTGTGTGCGTGCGTGCGTACGGAATGGAACGTGAGTGAGCCGCTGCATTGCCAGAAGGGCTGGGAAAAGACTGGTGGAAGGTGTGTGTGTGTGTGTGATGACTGAATGCTCCACTGAGCTCAGCTTCATCAGTCTGAGAGTCTGAGAACACACTTCAGTCATCTGCCTGCCATTCGAGAAACGTTGTTACACATGTTATTAAGAGAATAACCCGCTCAGTCAGTGTAGCGGAGCGAACAAACACACGCAACACATTCCCAAGTCAGATGACAAGGTGCAGCAGGCAGGCGGACGGCAAGGGGAGAGGAGATGTATGTGTTTGCGGGCCGCTGACGGGTTATTAAGACTCAATCCTGAAGCATTTCAGCTGGTGCAGACGACAGTCAGCAGAGTGGAGTCCCACAGGGAAATGGAGACGTTACTCAACAGAGTGGAGTCCTACAGGGAAATGGAGACGTTACTCAGCAGAGTGGAGTCCCACAGGGAAATGGAGACGTTACTCAACAGAGTGGAGTCCTATAGGGAAATGGAGACGTTACTCAACAGAGTGGAGTCCTACAGGGAAATGGAGACGTTACTCAACAGAGTGGAGTCGTACAGGGAAATGGAGACGTTACTCAATAGAGTGGAGTCCTACAGGGAATGGAGACGTTACTCAACAGAGTGGAGTCCTACAGGGAATGGAGACATTACTCAACAGAGTGGAGTCCTACAGGGAAATGGAGACGTTACTCAGCAGAGTGGAGTCCTACAGGGAAATGGAGACGTTACTCAGCAGAGTGGAGTCCTACAGGGAAATGGAGACGTTACTCAACAGAGTGGAGTCCTACAGGGAAATGGAGACGTTACTCAACAGAGTGGAGTCCTACAGGGAAATGGAGACGTTACTCAACAGAGTGGAGTCCAACAGGGAAATGGAGACATTACTCAGCAGAGTGGAGTCCCACAGGGAAATGGAGACGTTACTCAACAGAGTGGAGTCCTACAGGGAAATGGAGACGTTACTCAGCAGAGTGGAGTCCTACAGGGAAATGGAGACGTTACTCAGCAGAGTGGAGTCCTACAGGGAAATGGAGACGTTACTCAGCAGAGTGGAGTCCTACAGGGAAATGGAGACGTTACTCAGCAGAGTGGAGTCCTACAGGGAAATGGAGACGTTACTCAACAGAGTGGAGTCCTACAGGGAAATGGAGACGTTACTCAGCAGAGTGGAGTCCTACAGGGAATGGAGACGTTACTCAGCAGAGTGGAGTCCTACAGGGAAATGGAGACGTTACTCAGCAGAGTGGAGTCCTACAGGGAATGGAGACGTTACTCAGCAGAGTGGAGTCCTACAGGGAATGGAGACTGCACTCAGCAGCGTGGAGTCCCACGCGGTAACACAGACTGCAGTCAGCAGCGTGGAGTCCCACGCGGTAACACAGACTGCACTCAGCAGCGTGGAGTCCCACGCGGTAACACAGACTGCAGTCAGCAGCGTGGAGTCCCATGCGGTAACACAGACTGCACTCAGCAGCGTGGAGTCCCACGCGGTAACACAGACTGCAGTCAGCAGCGTGGAGTCCCACGCGGTAACACAGACTGCAGTCAGCAGCGTGAGTCAGCAGCGTGGAGTCCCACGCGGTAACACAGACTGCACTCAGCAGCGTGGAGTCCCACGCGGTAACACAGACTGCACTCAGCAGCGTGGAGTCCCACGGGGAAACGGAGACGGCACTCAGCAGCGTGGAGTCCCACGTGGTAACACAGACTGCACTCAGCAGCGTGGGGTCCCACGCGGTAACACAGACTGCACTCAGCAGCGTGGGGTCCCACGCAGTAACACAGACTGCACTCAGCAGCGTGGAGTCCCACGGGGAAACGGAGACGGCACTCAGCAGCCTGGAGTCCCACGCGGTAACACAGACTGCACTCAGCAGCGTGGAGTCCCACGGGGAAACGGAGACGGCACTCAGCAGCGTGGAGTCCCACGCGGTAACACAGACTGCAGTCAGCAGCGTGGAGTCCCACGCGGTAACACAGACTGCAGTCAGCAGCGTGGAGTCCCATGCGGTAACACAGACTGCACTCAGCAGCGTGGAGTCTCACGGGGAAACGGAGACGGCACTCAGCAGCGTGGAGTCCCACGCGGTAACACAGACTGCAGTCAGCAGCGTGGAGTCCCACGGGGAAACGGAGACGGCACTCAGCAGCGTGGAGTCCCACGCGGTAACACAGACTGCAGTCAGCAGCGTGGAGTCCCACGCGGTAACACAGACTGCAGTCAGCAGCGTGGAGTCCCACGGGGAAACGGAGACGGCACTCAGCAGCGTGGAGTCCCACGCGGTAACACAGACTGCAGTCAGCAGCGTGGAGTCAGCCGTGGACGGGGAAACGGAGACGGCACTCAGCAGCGTGGAGTCCCACGCGGTAACACAGACTGCAGTCAGCAGCGTGGAGCACTCCCGTGATCAGCAGCGTGGAACACAGACGGCACTCAGCAGCGTGGAGTCCCACGCGGTAACACAGACTGCAGTCAGCAGCGTGGAGTCCCACGCGGTAACACAGACTGCACTCAGCAGCGTGGAGTCCCACGCGGTAACACAGACTGCAGTCAGCAGAGTGGAGTCCCACGCGGTAACAGAGACGATAATGTACTTCTGAAATATGACCCCCTCCTTCACACATTATAGGCTTTTACAGTAGATGTCACTACCATACCAACTCCACTAGGCAGGATTTCATTAATCCTTGTAAACTCACTAACTACATGTTCAATGGGATTTAGTGGACCAGTGCTCTACCTACACCCTTCAAACGATTCTTCCAGGTTAATTCTGAAATCCATCTATACAACACAAGACACCGCGATAACCTTCACCCTCCCCACTGCCGCACCTCACATAATTCTCTGTCAGATACAGAGGTACCATACTCTGGAATTGTTATCTTATCATTTAAATTAGTGAATAGTATTCTAAGCATGTCCTCCTTGTCTTGGCTGTATAAACATCCTCTGGTTGCTGTAGGGGCTAGAGGTTACTGATTTCTTCACATTTTACAAAATACAACTGTCAAATCAAATAGTTTGAGTCTAGCCGGCTGCTGATTGGAACGATTAGGAATTCTTTTTGAGTGGATTAATGCTGCGGGTAACTAACACCAGTCTGTAGTTGCTAAGACCGTACAATGTTAGGACATCCTATAGCCCACTATCCTATCCTGCAGGAGTGTAAGAAGGCTACAAAAAAAAACATCATTGATCTAGAATGAGCGTTGTGAACAACCAAGTAGCCTATATATCTGAAAACTAACAAAGTGAACAGGGACGAAAAGCACAGCATGTGATCACCACACTGACAGCGTGAGTATAACATAGCACAGCGTTAGAAGATACGGGATTGGGCTGTGCTTTCAGGCGTTCGTTCTCAATAATCCCCCAAGCCTAATAAAGCGCTGCACTATATCATTGGCATTACATATTCACGAGCTGCGCGCGGCCAGGTGGATTTGTTGTAGGCTGACACACGCACACGGACACACACACACACGCACGACACACACATGCACGGGCACACGCACGGACACACACGCACTGACACACACAGACAAATGGATCAAGCATTGAAAGTTGTTTCTTCCGCTGTGTGTCAGTCAGACTGTCAACTTTGGTGTGAGTCTTGTGACTATTATTCCTGCGCAGCATATAGACTTGTTTAGGCAAGAGCTGTTCCCATTATTTTGGGGCTAATCACCAGGATCATTTTCAATAGAAAATAAAATGTGCCTCTCCCATGTGCCTCTCCCATGAACCAAAAGTGGTGAAACTCTGCTGGTCACCCTCATGTAACACCTTTGCACAAATAGGCCTAGGTTATCTCTTTAGATGCACTAAATGAATCAGATTCTATTCAGAGATTTAATTAAGGAGTTAGAGGTCGTCTGCATTTGCCTTTTCTCGACTGGAACATGCTGTTTGGAGTGTGGAGGTTGGTGGACAGGATTTTAATGAGACCGTTTTACAGCTGCGGCTGGCAGACGGAGAAAAGTGCCAGCACACGACTCGAAATCAACGATGAATGACACACGGAATTGATTCAGTCTACTGTACTATTTGAATTGGCTGGTAGACAGTTCATTAAATGACAGTTGGAAGACAATGAAAGTGTATGAGTGCGAGAGATAGAGTGAGAGAGACTACAGACACGGGACTTCGCTGTCCATGGTGCTGAAAGAACAGCTCCCATGCCTAATTGAGCGGGTTGGGTTTTTGTAACTTGGTTCAACTGAGTGCTAGATTGGAAGACTTTCAGCTTCACTGTAGGCTACCTTTTGCACAGTAGACAGCTGTTGAAGGAGACTAAAATTATGTTCTAGTAGTGGAAGGCTTTTCTGTGTGCCCAGAGACCACTCTTAACACATTATCAATCCCAGCAATGCTCAAACCACCTGAAATCAGCCAACGGAAGTCCATACACACAAAACGACCCAGAACAATAATTAACAAAAATGCATTTCAAAATCATAGAACTACCATAGGTAGGTTACAGAATAATCGTAAACATGGCGTAAGTCATTAACGCATAGGCTACAATGTAATCTTTAAACGATCGACGTAAATGCATTTGAAACAGCAACGTGACTGCTGGATACTGATGTGTAGCCTACCTGGTTGATGCACAGGGCAAAACGCTTCCTTTCCCGCGCGCCAGCCAGACTCCCGCCACGCAGCCCCGTGCCTTCCCCTTGATACATGTTCCTGGAATGACACAAGCCAAAGTTATGCCAATTAGCCTAATGTCCAAATTTTCACTGTAAAATAGAGATGTCTCCGAGTGAGAAGCAGCTGACTATAGTAAGTCTCTCCGTATAGGTGCTGGCAAAAACCTATAGAGCTTGTTCTGCTCTCTAGAGCCTGATGTAGGATTCCATTACTCAAACTAAATTGAAACAGAATACGTCACTTATCAAACATGCATGACGCATCAACAGCCTATATTATGATTGACTAACCGATAATTGCCGGTCCTCAACATAGCTGGCTGTGCCACGGTCAGATAGAGAGACAGCAGCGGAGAGTGCAGAGAGTAGAGTAGCCCCACTGTCAGAAAGAGCCGACTTGGGAATTGTTCTCTCATCCAATAAGATGTTAGGGTCGTGTATGATAGGTTATATACTGCATGTGTGTCGCGGCAAAGGGAGAGTAATTTAGTCCTGTAATCAACTATCACCAGTTTGTTAGCTCTCTCTGCAAAGCATGGCGGGAAAATATATATTATCTCACTTACGGCTAACCGGGAAAGAATTTACAATCCTCATGTGCCGCCAGTGGACCTTCAGTCGCGAGTCATGGAGTCAGACATGGGAGATGAATATGCTGGGCACATAGATTGAATACCATGTATTTATTTGACAATAGAATACTGATGAAGCTTTAGGCTTGTCTGAGGTGTCCTTGTTTGTGGCCATTATTGTTTTTCTCCTGAAAAGTCCTCGTGAAAATCAGAGCACATTGATGATTACATTTTGTCAATGTAATGACAGCAAAACGCTGCAGTATATTGTGTAATGTATGACAGTGCCCAACCCTATAAATATGCGGCACAGATAGAACAAGGAGCCAGATGTTTCACCGGATGTATAAATCTGAAGCATCCGGTTGGAATCTCCGGCAGTGGGAGAGTATGGCGCGGGAGGGAACTGGAAAACCTTCTGCTGATTTTCTCAATGAAGAAAAGCCCGAACTGAATAGTTTTCTGTTCCCCAAAAATATATTACGAAACAGGTTGCACTAAGTTTTGTAGACGTGGCCCTTTGCCAAAGTTTTAAAATGGCGTTGTTTACAAGGGCAGCAAGGGCGAATTGAGTTCTTACACACACACACTTCACAGAAATATTCAAATACATGCCAGAACGCCAACAGGATCTCGCTAGCTAGTGCTTGGCGCTGCCCACCTCCTTGCTTGTTCAACCCACTATAATGAATTAGCTCCCATTGAGATTAACTAGTTAGTTATAAATATATTTGTAGGCGGCTTGAGATGGTCTGAGTAGACTGACTTTCTGTGGTTCTCCAACAGTAAGTAGCCAGATATGTTAGTATCAGTGGCATTAACTTGGAAACAATGTAATTCCTCATCAGTTTAGCTTCTTGGCTTAGCCTTTTAAATGTAGCTTGGTGTGATTTTATTGATCAAGGCAGGTCAGTTATGTTAGGTTTTACCTAACTTAAACCAGGTAAGCAAAGTGGACAAAAGCAGGTCAGGTCCATCTGTTACAGAGCAGCCAGTAGCTGGAGTCAAGGAGTTGTGTGTGTCTGCCGTCACAACCATGGCATCTTCAGGGACTAGACACAACAGCTCCTCTCTGATGAGTAAGGTAAGAAAAGTGGGTATGACCACCACCACCATCAGCCTCTAAAAATGTGCACCATCCTACTCAGTGAATTTCATCAAAACAAAAACAATGAAATGTTAAAAAAAGTTCTCCTTTTTAGATCACCGAATAACTGATTAAAACACCCTATTTTGTAACGAAGGTGGCCTCAACAGCACTCTCTAGCACCATGGTGTAGCCGGAGGACAACTATTTTCTGTTCTCCTCTAGGTACTTTGACTTCAATACAAAACCTAGGAGGCTCAAGGTTCTCACCCCCTTCCATAGACTTACACAGTAATTATCAAATCAAATCTAATTGTATTTGTCACATTCACTGAATACAACAGGTGTAGATCTTACCGTGAAATGCTTACTTACAAGCCCTTAACCAACAAGCCCTTATCTCACTGATCATCCCCAAAGCCAACACCTAATTTGGTCGCCTTTCCTTCCAGTTCTCTGCTGCCAGTGATTGGAACGAATTGCAAAAATCGCTGAAGTTGGAGACTTTTATTTCCCTATTTCTGCTAAATTGTAATTATTTGCTCATATGGCCTATTTATTGCCTACCTCCTCATGCCTTTTGCACACACTGTATATAGACTTTATTTTTCTACTGTGTCATTGTGTCATTGACTTGTTTATTGTGTTATTGGCTTGTTTATTGTTTACTCCATGTGTAACTCTGTGTTGTTGTCTGTGTCACACTGCTTTGCTTTATCTTGGCCAGGTCGCAGTTGCAAATGAGAACTTGTTCTCAAATAGCCTACCTGGTTAAAGAAAGGTGAAATAAATAAAATAACAAATAATTCAGTTCAATAAATAGAGTTAAGAAAGCATTTACTGAGTAAACTAAAGTAAAAAATAAAAGAGCAACAATAAAATAACAATAGCGAGGCTATATACAGGGGTACGGGTACTGGTCAATGTGCGGGGTTACAGGTTAGTCCAGGTCATTTGTACATGTAGGTAGGGGTGAAGTGACTATGCAATGTAAATAGTCCGGGTGTCCATTTGATTAAATGTTCAGCAGTCTTTTTGGCTTGGGGGTAGAAGCTGTTCCAGGCTCCACTACAGCTCATCGATGTGAATGGGGGCGTGTTCCGCCCTCCTGTTCCTGTAGTCCACGATCCTGTAGTCCACGATACGACTACATTACCATAACGCTGTTTATATAATAGCCTCGGATATGAGGTTTACATCTAATTGTTGTATAAGATGAATGAGTGAGGATGATACTGTTTGTAAACTTGTGTAATGTGATTTTGGACTGTTTAATGAAGGAAACTCCAATTCCCTTTTGAGTTTAACTAAATCAGAGGACCGCCCATGAGCCCAGTTAGGGTCAGGCATCCTGGGACAGGCCCTTTTCTGCAACTCCCAAATAAAAAAACACACTTTGAGAATTTCTCAACAGACCATGTTTCCCTCAATTACGAGAGGACAAAGGTTGCAGACCAGCTTACCTCGATAACGAGAGGGCCAAGGTTTGAGTAGATGGCTGAATCTTTTAACCATACCACATGGTTAAACTCTTAGACTATCGATACCGACAGAATAAGAACAAGTCTTTGATATGAATTACTAGTCTGCAGCTAGGAATTCGGTATCATTGAACGGTATCAAGACCGACAACCGCCGAAACATCTATCCATAACGACATGAATGAATGTCACTCTGAACTATCCATTCTAACCACGACAGAGAGGGCGGACAAACTCTCCAACAGAAACAAACTTTTCAACAGAGACCCCGACGACACACTGAGCGTAAATATATATATTGATTGCAATTGTTCCAGAATGAGTGAGCGTTCATGTGCAAAGGATTAGCATTTCAAATGTTGTAATTATCAACTGTGTGTTGTCTTATCTCAGTCGACCCCCACTTCCCTTTTGTACACCAAGCTGCCATGCCAGTTTAGCCCACTGGGCACATCCCCCTATCATTTCTTGTAACCATTTTTACTCTGTTTGTTTGTGTGTGCACTTCTGTGATTGTTTAGTTAGTAATAAATTCATGATTGATTTAAGACAATTGATGTCTGGATGACTCATAGTGAAGACTGGGTTCGTGCAGATAACCAACAATTTACAACGTTTGGAATGAGACTAACGTGAGATAAAATAAAGAATAAGTCATTAATTCCGAAGACTATTGATCAGATATGAAAATATCTGAAAAGTTATATTAGGAAAATTATAACTTTGTAATCTGAATATTTTCCTTGGTGACCCGACTTCCTAGTTAATTACAGTTACATGATTAATCAGTTTAATCGCGTAATACTAATTACAGAGAATCTTTGATAAAAAAGAAAAATCTTCATTTAATGATAGTAAAGACACGACACAGACTGAAATCAAAATATTTGAAATCAATTGTCTACACACAATACCCCATCATGACAAAGTGAAAACATGTTTTTAGGAATTTTTTCTGATTTATTGAAAATTAAATATGGAAATATCTCATTTACATAAGTATTCACACCCCAATCAATACATGATAGAATAACCTTGGGCAGCGATTACAGCTGTGAGTCTTTCTGAATAAGTCTGGATTGTACAATATTTGCACATTATTCTTTTCAAAATTCTTCAATCTCTGTCAAGTTGGTTATTGATCATTGCTAGAAAGCCATTTTCAAGTCTTGCCATTGATTTTCAAGCCAATTTTTGTTAAACCTGCAACTAGCCCAAATTCAATATCATGTTGCTAAGCATCTCCAGTGTATATTTCCCTTGTGTTTTAGGTTATTGTCCTCCTGGAAGGTACATTTGTCTCCCAGTGTCTGTTGGAAAGCAGACTGATCCAGGTTTTCCTCTAGGATTTTGCCTGTGCTTAACTCTATTCCATTTATATTTTTCATTAAAAAAACTCCCTCATCCTTGTCAGTGACAAGCATACCCATAACATGATGCAGCCACCACCATGCTTGAAAATATGAAGAGTGGTACTCAGTGATGTGTTGTTGTGTGGATTTGCCCCAAACATAATGCTTTCTATTCAGGACATAAAGTTAATTTCCTTGCCAATTGTTTTTTTTTTTCAGTTTTACTTTAGTGCCTTATTGAAAACAGGATGCATTTGTTGGAATATTTTTTATTATGTACAGGCTTCCTTCTTTTCACTCTGTCATTTAGGTTAGTATTGTGAGTAACTACAATGTTGTTGAGCCATCCTCAGTTTTCTCCTATCACAGCCATTAAACTCTGTAACTGTTTTAAAGTCACCATTGGTCTCATGGTGAAATCCCTGAATGGTTTTCCTTTCTCTCCGGCAACTGAGTTGGTAGTGACTGGGTGTATTGATACAACATCAAATCAAATCAAATGGTATTAGTCACATAAGCCGAATACAACAGGTGTAGACCTTACAGTTAAGAGCACCTAACCGACAGTGCAGTTTAAAAAAAATATGGATAAGAATAAGAGATAAAAGTAACAAGTAATTAAAGAGCAGCAGTAAAAAATAACAATATATACAGGGGGGTGCCGGTACAGAGTCAATGTGCAAGGGCACCAGTTATTTGAGGTATTATGTACATGTAGGTAGAGTTAATTAAAGTGACTCTGCATAGATGACAACAGAGAGTGGCAGTGGTGTGGAGAGGGGTGACGGCAATGTGAATAGTCTGGGTAGCCATTTGTCCAGATGTACAGGAGTCTTATGGATTGGGGGTAGAAGCTATTTAGAAGCCTCTTGTACCTAGACTTGGCGTTCCGGTACCACTTTCCGTATGGTAGCAGAGAGAACAGTCTATGACTGGGTGGCTGGAGTCTTTGATCATTTTTTGGGCCTTCCTCTGACATCGCCTGGTATAGAGGTCCTGGATGCTTGGCTCCAGTGATGTACTGGGCCGTTCACCCTACCCTCTGTAGTGCCTTGCGGTCGGAGGTCGAGCAGTTGCCATGCCAGGCAGTGAGGCAGTCAGGATGCTCTCGATGGTGCAGCTGTAGGATCTAAGGACCAATGCCAAATCTATTTAGTCTCCTGAGGGGGAATAGGTTTTGTCGTGCACGCTTCATGACTGTCATGGTGTGCTTGGACCATGTTAGTCTGTTGGCGATGTGGACACCAAGGAACTTGAAGCTCTCAACCTGCTCCACTGCAGCCCCTGTTGATGAGAATGGGGGCGTGCTCGGTCCTCTTTTTCATGTAGTCCACAATCATCTCCTTTTTCTTGATCACGTGGAGGGAGAGGTTGTTGTCTTGGCACCACACGGCCAGGTCGGTGATCAGGCCTACCACTGTTGTGTCATCTGCAAATTTAATAATGGTGTTGGAGTCGTGTCTGGCTGTGCAGTCATGAGTGAACAGAGAGTACAGGAGGGGGCTGAGCACGCACCCCTGAGGGGCCCCTGTGTTGAGGATCAGCGTGGCGGATGTGTTGTTACCTACCCTTACCACCTGTGGCGGCCCGTCAGGACGTCCAGGATCCAGTTACATCCAAAGTGTAATTAATAACTTCACCATGATCAAATGCACATTCCATTTTTATTTTTTACACATCTACAGTACCAATAACGGCCCTACTTTGAGAGGCATTGGAAAACCTCCCTGATCTTTGTGGTTGAATCTGTGTTAAAAATTCACTGCTCAACTGAGGGACCTTACAGATAATTGTATGTGTGGAGTGCAGAGATCAGATAGTCATTCAAAAATCATGTTATACACTACTATTGCACACAGAGTCCATGCAACTTATGACTTGTTAAGCACATTTTTACTCCTGAACTCATTTAGGCTTAGCGTAACAAAGGGGTTATTATACTTGACTCAAGACATTTCAGCTTTTTATTTTTAATTCATTTGTAAATATTTCTAAAAACATAATTCCACTTTGACATGATGGGGTATTGTGTGTAGGCCAGTGACACCACATCTCTATGTAATCCATTTTATGTTCAGGTTGTAACAGAGCAAAATGTGGAAAAAGTCAAGGGATGTGAATACTTCCTGAAGGCTCTGTAAATTCATTTGATCAGGTTTTTGCTTTGGCGGACCTCATTATATTGGTAAAAAAACGAACGAATGCAACTGTTAATGTCAAATTATTTTGTGTTCTACTTGTATCCCTGGTTGTCCTGAAAATACAATTTCAAACACTTAATTACAAGGTCTGGACATGCAGATAAATTAAAGTCAGAAAAACGAAAAGCATATTTTTTGGGGGGGTCTCGGAACTGATAGGGTTAATAGAAAAGACGTGTGGATGTGTGACATTTGTCTAGAAAGCTACATCTACACTGTCACTGGAAGTACAAGAAAATAGTCCTGATCTACACATACGCCCTCTGGTAACCCACGGACTCTGCTGTGCAAGGTTTATGTAGCCCTGGTAATAATCGATTCCTGGAGCGAGTCCTTTATTTGCCCATTCATCTTGGAGACGTTGATGCCTTAGTAATGGCACACAGGCTGAGGCTTGGGTAAGGAGACACAAGGCGTAAACAAACAGGGATTCAAGCATTCAGTCATCTCTGGTCGCAGCAGTCTTTACACACTGTGTGTCATGAGAGGTCATGTAGGATTTCACTGAAGGCAAGCTTTGGAAAACCCAAACATATACTTGTAAATCTTTTCTAAAACATAGCTTTGGACACACAGAAGTGCACCGGTTCCTCGGGGGTGTGGTACCCGATTGCTGCGCTCCAGTTCAGGACCGAAAAGCTGTCAGTTTTAACATCTGGCTCGGTTTGGGTCCTGGTGACATTTACATTTACATTTACATTTAAGTCATTTAGACGATAGAGACATCACCAACCCTTGTGTTTGCCCACACCGGGTTTATCAACAACATGACTGTGTGCTATGGCATGACCGACCCTGGCCAGTTCTATACTTACTTTCCTTACGACATGTTTCTGGACATTTTGGATTCCTGGAACCTTTTATGATTACTCTGATCTGTTACTGTTCAATATGAGAGTGCTCTACCGGGCTGGAAGGGACAATTCCCCGGGAGAGAGGGACAGAGATTCGAAACAAGTCCATACGCAACATTCTGGCGGTGTGCTTGATGTTCGTGCTGTGTTTGGTGAAACATCACATTGCACGGACAGTGTACCTGTTCATACGAGTCTATAGGTCCAGTGACTGTAGAGTCCTCAACTTGGTGATGATCGGCTATAAGATATGAAAACCCCTTGTCAGCTTCAACAGCTGCCCAAACCCACTGCTGTACATCCTGGGTTGGACAGGCACCGGAAGCTGCTCTGGGTCCAGTTATTTAGGAGTAAGATGGTCCATCCGGTGGTGTGCAGGGTATAACCAGATATACAGTGGCAAGAAAAAGTATGTGAACCCTTTGGAATTACCTGGATTTCTGCATAAATTGGTCATAAAATTTGATCTGATCTTTATCTAAGTCACAGCAATAGACAAACACAGTCTGCTTAAACTAATAACACACAAATAATTATATGTTTCATGTCTTTATTGAACACACCGTGTAAACATTCACAGTGCAGGGTGGGAAAAGTATGTGAACCCTCGGATTTAATAACTGGTTGAGCCTCCTTTGGCAGCAATAACCTCAACCAAATGTTTTCTGTAGATCAGACCTGCACAACGGTTAGGAGTAATTTTGGACCATTCCTCTTTACAAAACTGTTTCAGTTCAGCAATATTCTTGGGATGTCTGGTGTGAACGAATCTCGAGGTCATGCCACAGCATCTCAATTGGGTTGAGGTCAGGCCTCTGACTGGGCCACTCCAGAAGGCATATTTGTTTCTGTTGAAGCCATTCTGTTGTTGATTTACAACTGTGTTCTGGGTCATTGTCCTGTTGCATCACCAAATTTCTGGTGAGCTTTATTTGGCAGACAGATAGCCTTACATTCTCCTGCAAAATGTCTTGATAAACTTGGGAATTCATTTTTTCTGTCGGTGATAGCAAGCTGTTCAGGCCCCAAACCATGATGCTCCCTCCACCATACTTTACAGTTGGGATGGGGTTTTGATGTTGGAGTGCAGTGTCTTTTTTCTCCACACATAGTGTTGTGTTCTTCCAAGAAACACAACTGTAGTTTCATCAGAATATTTTGCCAGTAGCGCTGTGGAATATCCATGTGCTCTTTGCGAACTTCAGACGTGCAGCAATGTTTTTTTTGGACAGCAGTGGCTTCTTCCGTGCTGTCCTCCCATATACACCATTTTTTTTGTGTGTTTTAGGTATCGTAGACTCGTCAACAGAGATGTTAGCATGTTCCAGAGATTTCTGTACGTATTTAGCTGACACTCTTGGATTCTTCTTAACCTCATTGAACATTCTGCGCCGTGCTCTTGCAGTCATCTTTGTAGGACGGCCACTCTTAGGGAGAGTAGACAATTTATAGACAATTTGTCTTAATGTGGACTGATTAACATCAACGCTTTTAGAGATACTTTTGTAACCCTTTCCATCTTTATGCAAGTCAACAATTCTTAATCTTAGGTCTTCTGAGATCTCTTTTGTTCACGGTATGGTTCACATCAGGCAATGCTCCATGTGAATAGCAAACTCACATTTTTATATTGCAGGGCAGCTCTAACCAACATCTCCAATCTCGTCTCATTGATTGGACTCCAGGTTAGCTGACTCCTGACTATCTTTTGGAGAAGTCATTTAGCCTCGGGGTTCACATAATTTTTCCAACCTACACTGTGAATGTTTAAATGATCTATTCAATATAGACAATAAAAATACATTTGTGTGTTATTAGTTTAAGTATTTGTGTGAGTTACAGTAGATGAAGTTCAGATATTTTTTTTGTCAATTTATGCAGAAATCCAGATAATTTCAAAGTGTTCACATACTTTTTCTTGCAACTGTAGTACCAACCTTCTCTGGTACTGCCAGATATCAATGACTGATTTTCTGATTTTTCTTCTCTGCAAGTCAGAAAACAGCTAATTATTTTCTGTTAATAGGTAAATGGGCCATTTTGTTCTATGCCTTTTGGCACAGAATTGCCCATTTGTTCAGGCAGGCCTGCTTCATAGAGATGGGTCCATCTTAGCCTCTACTGGACTATACTCAGCTGCATAGTCAAAGTGACGAGAGGTTAAAAAAACGTATTATCTGAGGTGTTCTCAAGGGCTTTTGTAGCCTATTCTGGAAATGAATAATATACAGGACACCTTTTTCTCGATAGTTTTTTGTAACCACGTTTTTCCATTTCACAAACAACAACGTACAGAACTCATAACAATACCAAATCAAACACCTTCAATGTATTCAGTCACGAAGGTAATATTCTCACCTGTAGGCATGTTCAACAAAAGGTAGTCCATTCAAATTCACAGAGGTACTCTAACATTGACTTTACATATCGTTTCGCAGATAAATAGTGCCCTCTGGTGTTGACACAGTTGAAAAACATATCCACATTGCTGAGGCACATGCAGACAACAAAAAAACACTCAAGAGACTTCACACGTACAGGGCATGGAAAACACATATTATTACACCAAATAGTACTTTAAAGATACAAATATAGTTACTATGTATATATTAGCTCTTTTACACTATCAAATGTAATTGAGTGATTAGCTTAGAAACTGTAATAAACAAGCAAAAGGCATGAGTGTGGCTTCATAGCAATGTATACAAGGTACAGCAATAGCTTATCAGTAACTGCATCAATAAAGGACCTGAAAGAACATTTTAGTGGAGGATCTTTTGTACCTTTTTAGACATGGACACAGACTCATAGCCACAGGAAGTAGGGGTGCAGCAGCACCCCCTAATTCAAAATAAATAAATCATTATATATATATTGAATTACCACAGTGCCTTTGGAAAATATTCAATATTTTGTTACTTTACGTTACTAAAATGGATGAAATGAAGAAAAAAAAAGCCTTAGCAATCTACACATAATACCCCATAATGACAAAGCAACACGTTTTGAAAATGTTGCTAATTTATTAAAAATAAAAAACTGAAATACCTTCTTTACATAAGCATTAAGACCCTTTGTTATGTGACTTGAAATTGAGCTCAGGTGCATCCTGTTTTCATTGATCATCCTTGAGATGTCTCTACAACTTGATTGGACTCCACCTGTGGTAAATTAAATTGATTGGACATGATTTGGAAAGGCACACACCTGTCTATATAAGGTTTCACAGTTGTCAGAGCAAAAACCAAGCCATGAGGTCGAACAAAGTGTCCGGTGAGCCCTGAGACAGGATTGTGTCAAGGCACAGATCTGTGGAATGGTACCAAAAGATTTCTCCAGTATTGAAGATCCCCAAGAACACAGTGGCCTCCATCATTCTTAAATGGAAGAAGTTTGGAGGCACCAAGACTCTTCCTAGAGCTGGCTGCCCGGCCAAACTGAGCAATCGGGGGAGAATGGTCTTGGTGAGGGAGGTGACCAAGAACCCGATGGTCACTCTGACAGAGCTCCAGAGTTCCTCTGTGGAGATAGGAGAACCTTCCAGAAGAACAACCATCTCTGCAGCACTCCACCAATCAGGACTTTATGGTAGAGTGACCAGACGGAAGCCACTCCTCAGTAAAAGGCACATGACAGCCCGCTTGGAGTTCGCCAAAAGGCACCTAAAGGCTCTCAGACCATGAGAAACAAGATTCTCTGGTCTGATGAAACCAAAATTGAAACCATGATTGGCCTGAATGCCAAGCGTCATGTCTGGAGGAACCCTGGCACCATCCCTACGGTGAAGCATGGTGGTGGCAGCATCATGCTTTGGGGATGTTTTTCAGCAGCAGGGACTGGGAGACTAGTAAAGATTGAGGCAAAGATTAATGGAGAAAAGTACAGAGAGAACCTTGATGAAAACCTGCTCCAGAGCACTCAGGACCTCTGACTGGGGCGAAGGTTCACCTTCCAACAGGACAATGATCCTAAGCACACACAGCCAAGACAATGCAGGAGTGGCTTCGGGACAAGTCTTTGAATGTCCTTGAGTGGCCCAGCCAGAGCCAGCACTTGAACCTGATCTCTGGAGAGACCTGAAAATAGCTGTGCAGCAACGCTCCCCATCCAACCTGACAATGCTTTAGAGATCTGCAGAGAATAATGGAAGAAACTCCCCAAATACCGGTGTGCCAAGCTTGTGGCGTCATATCCAAGAAGACTTGAGTTGTAATAATTTCCAAAGGTGCTTCAACAAAGTACTGAGTAAAGGATCTGAATACTTAAGGCAATGTGATATTTCATTTTTTATTTGTAATACATAACAAACAAAAAAACTTTTTTAAAGGTTTTTGATTTGTCATTATGAGGCATTGTGTGTCGATTTATGAGGGGGAAAAAAACAATTTAATAAACGTTATAAGGCTGTAACCTAACAAAATGTTGAAAAACTCAAGGGGTCTGAATACTTTCCGAAGGCACTGTGTATATATACAGTACTAGTCAAAAGTTTGGACACCTACTTATTCAAGGGGTTTTCTTTTTAAAATGATTTTCTACATTGTAGAATAATAGTGAAGACAAACTATGTTTAACACTTTTTTTGGTTGCTACATGATTCCATGTGTTATTTCATAGTTTTTGATGTCTTCACTATTATTCTACAATATAGTAAAAATAAAAACTCTTGAATGAGCAGGTGTGTCCAAACTTTTGACTGTTACTATATATATATATATATATATATATATATATATATACTGTATATGCAACAATTTCACTGAGTTACAGTTTGTATAAAGAAATCAGTCAATTTAAATAAATGTATTAGGCCCTAATCTATGCATTTCACCTGACTGGGCAGAGGTGCAGCCAATCAGAATGAGTTTTTCCACACAAAAGGGCTTTATTACAGACAGAAATACCCCTCAGTTTCATCAGCTGTCTGGGTGGCTGGTCTCAGACGATCCTGCAGGTGAAGAATCCGGATGTGGAGGTCCTGGGCTGGTGTGGTTACACGTGGTCTGCGGTTGTGAGGCCAGTTGGATATACTGCCAAATTCTCCAAAACTATGTTGGAGATGACTTATGGTAAAGGAATTAACATTCAATTATCAGCTCATGAAACATGGGACCAACACTTTACATGTTGGGAAGGGATATTTTTTCTCACAAAAGTAGTCCTGTATTAGCAGACCGACATAAACCTCCCCCAACCGATTCCTGCAGCTATGGACAGGCTGGGTTTAGATGTTGAGGGGGTTAAGTGCAGAGTAGGCCGCATTACTTCAGTACACTCCTGGCAGTGAGGACAGGTGGGTACAGTACTGATCTGGGATCTGGAGGAAGGAGAAGGGAATTTAGCATCTATGTGTGTAAAGTGTGTGTGTGTGGGGGGGAGGAGGTAGCAGTTGCGCAGGCCAAAAGCAGACATGGGCCTGAGTTTGGCCAGTTTCTCCTCAGTCTGCTGACTGACCCTCTGACTCCTCTCAACCCTACATGGACAGCAGGGGGAGTGGAATAATCATCATCATGGTGAAAATAATTCAAATGGGTCTGTTTTTACAAACTTTTATTTGCCGTCCTGAGACAATACTGTTGTATATAAAAGTCCATTTGATCCGACAGAATGACAATCAGATCTGGCAAGGACACAATGGCCTGATGTTATTTAACAATCACAGTGAACATCAGCTATGTAACAAGAACATCCGCTTGTTTTAGTTATTTTTTTTACCAAATTGTCATTAAATGTGTAATATTCTAACTGTGGCGATTTAAAATGACGACAAGTATATTATGAAATGTAAGACTACACATGGTACCTCGAGGCCAGGGGGCTCTAACCCGGTTCCTGAAGCACTACGTCCTGTAGGTTCACTCCAACCCTAATACAGCACAGCCGATTCTAACGATTAGCTGGTTGATAAGCTGAACCAGGTTAGTTACAACTGGGGTTGGAGTGAAAACCTACAGGAGCGTTGTTCTCCAGGAACAGGGTTGGAGCCCCGTGCTCTAGGCAGTAGTACCCATAGAACATGTTATTTAGAGCTGTTAGACATTTGTTAGTTCAACTCAAAAACAGACAGCACTCTTAGAGAAATTTACACAGAGACTATTCTGCAGCTAAGACAAACAAACAGCCATCACAACTTCAATGGTATATGGATAGGCTTCCTCTACCACAATCATTTGACCTAATACTATGCTACGACAGGCCACTTGGTTCAAGCTCAGGTTGTCCTGCAGAAAACTGACTCAGGATTAAAGACTGAAGCGATCCTTCATCACAATAGAAAAACTATCAAAAGTGATTTTGTCATTAGAATGATCATTTGATTTAGTGGTTTTCAACATATGAAAGTATCTCTTGGCAATTTCCTGAGAATGATCAATAAACATCAACAAAACAAAGTATTTATCCTTTCATTCAGTTGTACAGCAGAGGGTTTCCACCCAATTGCCAATGTTATAGTATTGTTAAAAAGTCCTCCTTCATACACATAAGCCAGGTCATTTTCTCAAAGGTCAATGTATAAACTGCTGCTTTCAAAATGTGGTGTTATTTTTGTACATTGGGTGAATTGAAATATAAAATGTTTCCCTTTAAAATTCCTTTATCACTTTGACAAGTGATAAAGCCTTGACGGTGTGACGTTTTACGAGCCTCTATGACCAGCCAGGAGCAAATGAAGGAACAGCGCTATAAAGAATTAAACCCAATGCCGATTCTGAAATCCTCCAGCATAAATCTGTCAAACTAGATCATGTGTATATGATTACTGTTCAGAATGACCTCAAGCTATACAAAAGCCGGGAAAGGAGATTGGTTGGTTGGTTTTGTGTTCCCAATTTGATGACATTTTCTTCATGATGATTATACATTTATGGGCGTATAGAAGTTAAGCACACCAACTGTTTGTTTTGATAATCAAAAACTTGGAAGTGAAAATGTAAAATACTTTTCTGATCAATATTCCTTTTTCAAAACATACATAACATTGATAGACAATCAAAGTACTTTCTAACATCCTGGTTTTAGAGAAAGATGCTTAAAAGATGAAGAAATCTAACCATTTCACCTCTTATGGTGTGGGTGACTTTACTAAGCAAAAAGACATATCTGGATGTGGGTTATCGGTGAATAACTTTACATGTCTGAAGTAAAAGTCACTCAGCCTGGAGTCTTGTTCTAGACATTTATAAACCTTTTAAAAAGTGCTTTCTGGTGCCCCACTCCACTGACATTAAAGTATGATTGATGTGAGGTTTGAGGTTCCAAAGCATGCACACAACACCAATCAGTCATTAGCCAGCCCTTGACACAGCCACTGGAGGGAGCAGTCAGAGAAACGAGGCGGCGGCGTTGGTATGTGATGTCAGAGCAGAGGGGTCAGCATCTGAGCTGCGATGGGTCAGTATGTTGCTGGGAGGGGTCAGTGACAATACAAGGCTGGAGGAGTAGTGCAGACACGCCCCCTAGCAGGTGATTGACAGCTGTGGTCATGTCCGTGCAGCCAGCTGGTACAGAGGGCCCAGGACTGTGTGACCGCTCACCTGGAAAACAGTACAAGACAGGGCCAATGCATTAGTCTGGGATACTCAGCACACAGCCAGACACAGACCATCTAGAACCATAAATCTGGTCCTTCTCTACTGCCCTTGTTGAGAAGTGAAACAGCTTCACATCTGCATGGGCAAGTAAACAAGGGCAGAGGGAAAGGGACAACGTGTTGGAGAGGAATTGGGCCGAGGAGTGACACTACACACACGAGGAGAAGCAGGTTGGACAACACATGGGCCACACCCAGGAACAGTGTATGCCGACTTAGGAGAGCCAGAACTGGTTAAGGAGCATGAAAACATTATGCAGATTGTCTATATCAAGAGTTGCTCAAAGTCTAAATCTATTTTACTTCATCCAGAGCGGTCAAATGATATACTACGCTTGCACATGTTTATTCAGAATGTTAACTACAAACCTCAAATGTTTTCATTAAACACACTTGGGATCATATATGGTAGAGCTTCTCTTACAACTATCTCTGAGCATTCAGATAAGGTGAGAGAGGTTGGGAACCCTAGTGAAGAATATCACAGTTGCAGGCTTTTCTTTTTAGTTCAGCACCAGTTGGATGTTTAATAATAGATTGATAATAGGTCCTTGCCTTCCTCATGAGTGGGTTGAGAACCTAACGTTCAGTGGCTCTTGTCTATTGAGTGCTTCTACACCTGCATTGCTTGCTGTTTGGGGTTTTAGGCTGGGTTTCTGTACAGCACTTTGAGATATCAGCTGATGTACGAAGGGCTTTATAAATACATTTGATTTGATAGCAGGGCAGAAAGGATGGTATCTGTGTAGACTATTCAGGATAGGAAGCCGGGTCAAAACACAGTCACACACACATTTGCATATATGGCTATATAAATACATTTGATTTGATTTTTGATTTGATTTGAGTGTGAGAGGAGGAGAGGGGAGGGGGAGGAGAAAGGTGATGGAGGTCATGGATACTCACTCTGAATTGGAGTCCTTCAGGAGTTTGGCCCTGGCAGAGGCTGAGAGGTTCAGATCTCCTCCTGAAGAGAGAGAGTGGCAGGGAGAGGAAAAGAGGGAGAAGGACAGAAAGAGAAAGGGTGGGAGAGAGAATGGGAGAGGAATATCAAAGAGCATGGTTAGTGATGATATCATAAGGCACGCTCCACTGTGAGTGGTTTAATGGTGTCGGGGGGGCAGGAGGCCCGCTCCCAGCTGTCTTACCTCGTAGATAATCAACAAAGTACAGCATCACTACCGCGATCAGCGCCACTGAGAGAGAGAGAGAGACATTTATTGGTTGACTCAACACACACACACACACACACGTTACTCACAGCAGACACAGGCGGTGAAGAAGACCTCCAGGAAGAGGTATCCCCTGTTGTCCAGAATAGATCCTGCTGCCATGGAGATCAGAGCCAGGCCCAGGTTCTGGATGGACTGCATGCTGGGAGGTAGGAAGGCCATGCGTCATCATCAACAACAGCAGCATCACCACCACCGTCATCATCAACAATAACTACAACAGCATCATCATCACAGTCACAAATAATGGATAGAATGCAAACGCCTGTAGGTATGAAGCACTTTTCTGGTTACACAGAAAGGGTGGGTAGGAGCAGGTGTACTTACAAGCCATAGGCGGTCCCCAGCTGATGCTCTGGCACCACGAAGGCCACCATGGGCCACAGGGCACAGGCCAGCAGGGAGTAGGACAAACCCAACAGGGACTGGAGGACACAGATACACAGTACCATTATCAACACCATTCACTATACCTGGTTACCCGGTCACAATACAACTCAATTACTATGTATAAACTAAATCTAAAATCTGACTTCATTCCTCTGGAAGCAGGATGTAATTGTCTTGCAGGACTAAACAAAAGCAACTGTTAAAGGACCCAGTGATCCAAGGTTGCGCGTCCAAATCTGGCCATCACTGCATACACTAGGTTTCTAGTGAATGTCCTACTAAATGTCTCCAAGGTCATATTCTGCTGTGAACCACTCTGCGCCATTCTAACGGTAATAAAATGGAGAATGGTCATCACCATGGCGATCCAGGGGTTCCAGAAGGTGAAGGCGAGCATCATGTGGGCTATGAGTGTCGTGACGACGGCACACAGCACCCAGATCACATTCTTCCCTGTCCTGTCCACCATGAAGCCCAACACAGGAGAGGCTGGGGCTGAGATGATGTACACAATACTGGGAGAGGGGACACGGAGGGAGAGGGTGGAGAGAGGGGACACGGAGGGAGAGGGTGGAGAGAGGGGACACGGAGGGAGAGGGTGGAGAGAGGGGACACGGAGGGAGAGGGTGGAGAGAGGGGACACGGAGGGAGAGGGTGGAGAGAGGGGACACGGAGGGAGAGGGTGGAGAGAGGGGACACGGAGGGAGAGGGTGTAGAGAGGGGACACAGAGGGAGAGGGTGGAGAGAGGGACACAGAGGGAGAGGGTGGAGAGAGGGGACACAGAGGAGGGAGAGGGGGACACAGAGGGAGAGGTGGAGAGAGGGGACACGGAGGGAGAGGGTGGAGAGAGGGGACACGGAGGGAGAGGGTGTAGAGAGGGGACACAGAGGGAGAGGGTGGAGAGAGGGGACATGGAGGGAGAGATAGTGATTGTGTTTAGAAGGGTGGCAGAGACACAGTTACAATGTGTTGTGACGGTTCATAGTCTGAGGTGAGATGAGAGCTAAAACAAACCTCATTTGAAGAACTCCTCACAAAAAGTTGAGTGGCACATCCTCACTCTGTCCAAATTGAATCACTGGTCTTATTAGTTACTCTGGCATCTCAGACTAGGGTAAAGAGTTGTGTGTTACCTGTTAATTGCTCTTGCTTCTTGAGGTGAGAAGTTGAACTTTTCAATGAAGAAAACCCTGCAAGGGGAAGACCGACAGAGGTGAGAAGAACAGTCAGTCACACCAGACCAGAGTGGTACGGAGTATGTCCATACTATCACTGCAACATGTCCATACTATCACTGCAACATATCCCACCACCACATTAAGCACATCCCTGTTCCTGTTCTATAGGCATTCATTACAACTCAACACAGAGGAATGTGCTCTTTACGCTGCTGTACAGGGCCTTTGGGAGCAATTGACAGTTCCTCAGAGTGCTTTAGCACACAAGCACATGCGCGCACACACACACCAATCACCCACCATCCCTTCCAGCCAGCTACCAAATGGTATTGAACAGGCTCCAGCAGCCAGGTAAGTATTGTATAAAAAAATTCTAAATATTCCATGACATGTATTTGCTCAACAGGCATAGACCCCCCCCATCTCTCTCTCCCTAGTACTCTCTTTCCTACCCACTCAGGGGGTTAGATTACATGGTCTCTAACAGTTAATGATTTAAAATCAGCTTGGGAACAAAACATTATTCCAAAAGTGTTCATTATATTATTTTCACTCAAGGTATTTTACATGATGGAGAATAGACATTGCGTTTGAGGGGACAGGCATGAACAAGTGGCAGCACATAATCCCTGATCTACAAATCACCTTGCAGCCCAAATAACTACTTGTGATAAAGCTGGCAATATTGGTGACGGTTGACTGATAAGACATGATGACTGATGGTTCGTGTGCTACTCACTGTCCCAGTCCAATGAAGGGGAAGATGGCCACGTAGTAGCCCACACAGATGATGAAGATGAGCCACAGTGGGAAGGGGAAGTCCTTCACATCCGTCAGCTTGATCACTTCCCCTACACACACACACACACACACACACACACACGTTCAACACACAGAGCCAGTCTTGGCTAAAGCATCCCCTTGGGAAAGGAGTGTGACAGCCAGGCAATAACCCACAGGAAGTAGTACTATGACCCGTGACCTCCGCCCCTGTCACACTAAAGCCAGCCCAGGGAAACGCTGAGCACGGTAGAAACACAGGTTAACTTCCCAATAATCAATTCTGACAAGATTACATGCAACACAATAGGGAGTTTGATGTTTCCCAGTTGGATAGAGCTCTTTAAATCAACTAAATTCATCAAGGCAAAATGAGATTGGCTAATAGTGACAGGTAAACAGAAGGAACCTACCCTCTACCACCGTCCTCCTCACACCAACATTGTCAGAATACAGTGGACGTGATAACCATAGCACATAGATAATGACCATCATCCCAGTCAATGCCATTATCCTGTGTAGTTCAGCTCTGATTGGGACACACATCGGAGGCAGTCACTGACTGCAGTGTTAGCTCACCGGTCGCTCCCTGTTCCTTGTTGAGGATCCTCTCGGCCCTCTTGTCCAGGTAGCCCAACACCAGAGCACAGACCAGAGAGAATATACATGTCGCCCCAGCTGGAGAAGGAGAGAGAGATGGAGAGAGCACGAGCAAGAGAGAGAAAGGGTGAGGGGGGATAAAGGAGAGCCAGGAAAATCATTACATCAGCTATGAACAGGTAGGTGTGGCTCATGAACCTACAGCAGCACAATAGGGTAAGTCCTCAGGAGAAGAGCCTCTGCCAAGGATCTTTAAAGCCCCGTCTAGTTCGGTCTAAATAAGCATGACTGCTTCCTTTAGAACCAACAGTCAGAGTAATTAGATTAAAGAGTAGCTCAAAAAGTTTTACTTTAGATTTTGTGTCGAGAGCGATTGCCGGAATGCTTTTGATTTCTTGGGGGTAATCGAAGAACTCTACATCACACTCCCTCACTCACATCACATCCCACCCTCTACAGTAGAGGGTTTGTAGTCCAATAAATATTCTCTATTAACCAGGTGAAATTTCAGTAAGTATGTGGCAAAATCCAGTAGGCTTTGGTTTAAATTAACAGTAGGATATGGACATATTAGACCCATCTCACAGGCTTAATGTTCCTCTATAGTTTCTGTAAAGCATCACCACATATCTACTGGGGCTCCATTATTCCATTCTAATGTTACAGGACTGTACGGTTAAGTCCTGCTGGAGAGAACACACAGACTGCTGGGCTCCTCTTATTCCATTCTAATGTTACAGGACTGTACGGTTAAGTCCTGCTGGAGAGAACACACAGACTGCTGGGCTCCTCTTATTCCATTCTAATGTTACAGGACTGTACAGTTAAGTCCTGCTAGAGAGAACACACAGACTGCTGGGCTCCTCTTATTCCATTCTAATGTTACAGGACTGTACGGTTAAGTCCTGCTGGAGAGAACACACAGACTGCTGGGCTCCTCTTATTCCATTCTAATGTTACAGGACTGTACGGTTAAGTCCTGCTGGAGAGAACACACAGACTGCTGGGCTCCTCTTATTCCATTCTAATGTTACAGGACAGTACGGTTAAGTCCTGCTGGAGAGAACACACAGACTGCTGGGCTCCTCTTATTCCATTCTAATGTTACAGGACTGTACGGTTAAGTCCTGCTGGAGAGAACACACAGACTGCTGGGCTCCTCTTATTCCTGTGGAGCGAGTGAGGACACCCACCATGAAAAGAGAAGTGAAAAGAGAAGTGAGGCGGAGCATCGCGAAACTGAAACCTCCATCACGTGATTCATCAGACAAATGACAGGGGGGGGGGGGTTCCTCTCCCTCCCCTCTTTTCTCCATCCCTCTCTGTGCTGAGATTAGAGAGCATTTGTAATAGAAGTGGTATGGTGTTGCAGGCAGGGCTGTCTGGGCTGGAGATGTAACCTGAGGCTCAATGTAGACAGCAGGCCTGGGAATTTAGCTCACTCTCCTCCTGATCAAATGTGGACACGAAACTCACTCACACACACACAAAGGGTGGTTCTGTATTATGTCATGTTATATGTGGATCCTAATAAAATACTAAGCACACACACGTGATGCACGGGTTGACTCATAACCCGCAGTCCCTGCGGTTATATCAGCGGGGCGGGTGGGTTTAGGTTCATTCAATATAGTGTGAATGAAGGGCGGGTGGAATGAAGAGAAACAATGTTTTTTTTAAATGTATAATTCTGGTAGTTTCACCACCACGAACAGAGGATCTCAGCAAAGGTAACTTTTTATTATAATAATAATTAGTATTACTAGGCCTAGTCTTATTAAATATTCACTTTACAGTTGGAAATGAAAGCAACTACTCCGTAAAGAGACCAAGATTTAACTTCACGGACTGGGAGGACGAGAGAGAGCGAAGAGATCGACGAAATCCAGAGGTACAAAGCACTCACTTTTCCCTGGAGGATTGTGTGGAGGAAAGTTTGCTTGCTTTCTGGGAGAAGCAGGAGTGTACCTTCCCTCAACTCTGGTCTCTTGCAAAGAGATTTCTCTGCATTCCAGCATCAAGCACATGGAGTGAATGCGCCTTCAGCCCTGCTGGGCACGTTATTGAAACCAGACGCAACCACTGAAACCCGGCACAGCGAACGCTAATTCTGTTTCTTAAATTAACAGTGCTGCAAAAAAACGCAAGACAAAGTAGACAATTATAGCCTCATAACTGGTCAGTGGGTACTTTCATTTTCTAAACTTTGTTGTGTTGTAGCCAATTGATTTTTGAAGCCAATTTCTTTTTTTTCCCCCCATTCATTTTTTTATTTTATTAATTCATATACCGGTATAGGATATTAGCCCACACAGGCGGTCAGCCTACAAGATGTCCATTTATTGTTTCCTTTCAGTAAAATGATAGGCTACTGTTCAATAGGCCTAAGAATTTTCAATTGCTCAAGAAAAAACATTGTTCAATAAATTAAAACCCCAATTTTTTTTTTTTTTTTAAACAGCCGTGCAGTCGGCCTACAAGAGATCCATTCATTGTTTCACATTTTGTTTTGTTTCAGTAAAACAATAGGCTACTGTTCAATAAGTGCAATCCTTTTAAAATACTCAAGAGAAATGTAATGGTTCAATAAAGTGTGCAAGACAAAAATATATAGAGATTTTTTTATATTTGCTGGTTGGGCTCAGATTTTCACATAGTAACCCATCTGCAATCGCTCTACTATCAATTGCTGGTGGGTGCGGGTGAACAAACAGCTGACCCCCACATAACTAAACACATACACTTAACTCACCGATCATGAGCGAGACTCCCAGAGTGGTGTGTCCTGTCGAGCCGACCAGGTCAGCGACACGGTTGTACACCCAGCCCATGATGTTCATGTTGACAGTGCTACCCTGAGGGAGAGGACACAACCCAACACTCCCTGATCAGCCACATAAATAAAGCCTTAAGTATGTGCTTCTGTATCTATCTATATAGGGCGTGAAATTTAGCTTCTAGCATGTTCTTACCAGCCTGGCCATGCTGAGCTGAAGACCAAACACCAAGTTGAGTTCCTTCCCCTTGAACCAGTTCACTGCATAGGTGTTCTGGGCCACAGCCAGAGACTCACCTCCAATCCTACCCAGAGAAAGAGCACTTAGTTAGGGGGAGAGAAGTGGCTTGGAGCTGTAGCAAGGACTAGCTCAGTGACAAAATAGTCTAAAATACATCTTACCCAAACACAAAGCGTCCAATCTCCATTAACCAGAATAGATCTAGAAGTGCCCCAACAGCAACTATAACCTGTGGAAATACACAGTGGTGGAAAAAGTACTCAATGGTCAGTCATACTTTAATAAAAGTAAAGATAACTAAATAGAAAATGGCTAAGTAAAGGTCACCCAGTAAAATCCTACTTGACAAAAAAAAGTATAAAAGTATCTGGTTTGAAATGTACTTAAGTACAGTGGGGGATAAAACAGTCAATTGTCATACTGGAGTAAAAGTCTAAGTAAATGCTCTACATCAAATTCCTTATATTACGCAAACCAGATGGAACGATTTTCTTGTTGTTATTTACGGACAGCCAGGGGCATACTCCAACTCTCACATAATTTACAAAGTATTTGTGTTTAGTGAGTCCGCCAGATCAGAGACAGTAGAGATGATAACGCGTTATATTGATAGGTGCGTGAATGGGACCATATTGCGGTCCTGCCTGAGCATTTAAAATGTAAACATATACTTTTGGGTGTCAGTGAAAATGTGTGGGAGTAAAAAGTACATATTTTCTCTGGGAATGTAGTGAAGTACAAGTAAAAACCATGGGGTATTGTGTGTAGATTAATGGAGGGAAAAAAACTATTTAATCCATTTTAGAATAAATTTGCAACATAACAAAATGTAGAAAAATTCAAAGGAGTCTGAATAATTTCTGAATTCACTCTAGATTACCACTGGAAATAGATCAATTGAACTTGTACTACACATTTTGTAGAAGAGCAGCTCTCAAACACATCTCCATCATGTGGTGTGCACCTACCTGTCCAACGCAGACAAACAGGGCGAAGATTATCGTTCCTAGCCTACCAGAAGAGGAGAAGCACAGTGACAGAAACTATGTTTACATGGGGATCATTTGAAGCGAATATAAACATGTTCGTCACAATGTTATCTCTCCTTGTGTTGCTGGAGATGACAGCCCTAGTTCATTATGGATTCAGATTAATCCTCCATACACAATTACCCCTGCATCTTTTGTTGTCAGAGGTTCATGGTGAGACTGGGGATTTCCTACTAACACACTGGCAGACAAACACTACCCATATTACAGTAGGTACACAGGCTGTATTGGCCATGGAGGACAGTGTGGGGAAAAACACACCTACAACCAGCATCCACACACCAGGGTGATTACAGAATCCGAAAACAGATTATACAAATGTGACGTAAAAAGGATCTCTATTGTACACATACAGTTTCTGCTCCGAGAAGCACAGCACTGTGCATGCGTTATGTGACTGTAACCAGGTAGTCACTGGACGCAAGAGGTTAAATACCATATCCGCGCCAGTACAAGACAGTTATCCTTGGATGGCGATAACCAAGTATTCCATCATGTAGGGAACAGGTGTCAGTACAGTAGTGTTTAACTAGTAACCTGTGGTCCTACCTGATGCCAAAGACCCTGTCGAGCAGGAAGCCCCCCAGGAAACAGAGCACCACGTTGGGCCAGGAGTACCAGGCATAGAGCTGCATGAACATGGACGTGTTGAGCTTCATGTCCTGGTGCAGACCAGAGAGGACAGAGAATGTCAGTGCATTTGGTAGCCCAAATTACTAGAAAGGTCTCTTTAAGAAAGCAAAACAAAGGCAACGAAAAAACACCAATATGAACTGAGTGCACGGACCAACCATACACTAACTGGTATGACCTGATATTCGTCTGTTGTTTACAGTATTAGAAAACCTTTGAGCACGATGACAAGAGAGAAAGGTAGCTGTGCTAGTTCTAAGCGGCCATTTCCCTGTGACACACTGCTTTGTTTCACTTATCAGCAGGCTTACAACATCATGGTGGTGTCATGAAGAGTCAGACATCCATATAACTCGAATGTGTCCATAGAGTTAGAATAACTACAATAACTATAGTTATTTCCCATACTGAAACATCGGAGGAAGGCTCTGGCATACAGCAGGCTAGGCTACAATGACGACAGAGTGACATGTTGTGACAGACGGAAACTTCAGTCGTCCTTCCTCACCTGTATGACTTGAGTCTGCAAAGCAGCGGGGTTATCATAACAGAAGTAACTTCCTGAAACAAAGTAACGCTGTCAGTGGGTAGAATTGATACATCAAAGTGCTGATACTGTACATTCTAAACGAGCTCGTATTTGATTGATACAGTCATAGAATGCTACATCATTGTGAAAGATAATCAAAGTCTGATATCCAAAAGCAATTAGTCTGATAGTCAGTTAGCTGAATGAAGCCTAAACTCTCTCCAAAGAATTTGGTTGGAATTTCGTTGGAACCGCCCTGCTCACCGAATCCCAGAAAGCACATAAAAAGCAGGACGAAAATGCGGTGAGGCAGCCGCCTCGGGTCACAGAGCGCGGACATCGGTCTAACCGGTCTGCTTTCATTTCTGGGACCTGAAGACGAGATATCCCCTTCATCGTCCAAAAGGTTCTGTCGCTCTTCCGCCATCTTCGTCTGTGTTTTGGAAAGGAAGGAAAAATAATAATACGGCGCAGACAGTCATATGACATACACGTGACTCGTCTCTGCCGAGCGCAGCAGTCAAAGGAGTGCAAAAGAGTTCAGCAACAAGCGAATGACCATAAAGGAGCAAAACGCTGATCTTTACATATTCCACTTTAGAATATTCAATACGATGGTGATTGCTAAGGCGGGTCATTCATATATTAGATAATTGAATGAAATTAATTAATTTGACAATATATATTTTTATTCAGATGAAGTCGGACGTTTTTCAACCACTCCACAAATTTCTTGATAACAAACTATAGTTTTGGCAATTCGGTTAGGACATCTACTTTGTGCATGACACAAGTCATTGTTCCAACAATTGTTTACAGACAGATTATTTCACTTATAATTCACTGTATCACAGTTCCAGTGGGTCAGAAGTTTACATACACTAAATTGACTGTGCCTTTAAACAGCTTGGAAAATTCCAGATTATGATGTCATGGCTTCAGAAGCTTTTGATAGGCTAATTGACATCATTTGAGTCAATTGGAGGTGTACCTGTGGATGTATTTCAAGGCCTACCTTCAAACTCAGTGCCTCTTTGCTTGACATCATGGGAAAATAAAAGGAATCAGCCAAGAACTCAGATTTTTTTTTTTGTAGACCTCCATATGTCCGGTTCATCCTTGGGAGCAATTTCCAAACACCTGATGAACCACGTTCATCTGTACAAACAATAGTATGCAAGTATAAACACCATGGGACCACGCAGCCATCATACCACTCAGGAAGGAGGTGCTTTCTGTCTCCTAGAGATGAACGTACAAGTGCAAATCAAACCTAGAACAACACCAAAGGACCTTGTGAAGATGCTGGAGGAAACTTGTACAAAAGTATCTATATCCACAGTAAAATGAGTCCGATATCGACATAACCTGAAAGGCTGCTCAGCAAGGAAGAAGCCACTGCTCCAAAAACCACCATAAAAGAAGCTAGACAATGGTTTGCAACTGCACATGGGGACAAAGATTGTACTTTTGGAGAAATGTCCTCTGGTCTGATGAAACAAAAATAGAACTGTTTGGCCATAATGACCATCGTTATGTTTGGAGGAAAAAGGGGGACACTGGCAAGCCGAAGAATACCATCCCAACCGTGAAGCATGGTGGTGGCAGCATCATATTGTGGGGGTGCTTTGCTGCAGGACGGACTGGTGCTCTTCACAAAATAGATGGCATCATGAGGAATTAAAATGATGTGGATATATTGAAGCAACATCTCAAGACATCAGTCAGGAAGTTAAAGCTTGTTCGCAAATGGGTCTTCCAAATGGACAATGACCTCAAGCATACTTCCAAAGTTGTGGCAAAATGGCTTAAGGACAACAAAGTCAAGGTATTGGAGTGGCCATCACAAAGCCCTGACCTCAATCCTATAGAAAATGTGTGGGCAGAACTGAAAAAGCGTGTGCGAGCAAGGAGGCCTACAAACCTGACTCAGTTACACCAGCTCTGTCAGGAGGAATGGGCCAAAATTCACCCAACTTATTGTGGGAAGCTTGTGGAAGGCTAACCATAATGGTTGATCCAAGCTGTATGTAAACTTCTGACCCACTGGGAATGTGATGAAAGAAACTAAAGCTGAAAGAAATCATTCTCTCGACTATTATTCTGACATTTCACATTCTTAAAACAAAGTGTTGATCCTATCTGATCTAACAGGGAATTGTTATTAGGGTTAAATGTCAGGAATTGTGAAAACTGAGTTTAAATGTATTTGGCTAAGGTGTTTGTAAACTTCCAACTTCAACTGTGTATATAATATATATGTATAACTAACACTGTATACTTATTTTTTGCACTAACAATCATCTTTTCTTACTAGCACAGTGTTAGTTTATATATATATATGGAACGAGACTGGAAGTTGGAATATATATATATATATATAAACTAACACTGTATACTTATTTTTTGCACTAACAATCGTCTTTTCTTACTAGCACTGATTTTGCTGGTAGCTGCTTCATTTAAAAAAACTTGCAATGACTGTAATATATGGTTGTTTTTATCTACTTTCTTTGAATGTAAGTTGCTCTGGATAAGAGAGTCTGCTAAATTACCTGAATGTAAATGTAAGAATCAATAGCTATATATAATTCATTCAAAATTAATAGAAATGTGCTGGCTAACATTAGCTAGCAAACAGTACACTTGAAATGAAACCACTTTCTGTCAAAATTTGAAACGTGTAATATCTGAAAATGTAGCTAGCTAGACTATCTGTGACATGGAATGACGCTGGAGAGACGAAGCAGGTACGGGGAGTAAAACGTTTAATAACGGACATGGAACGAGACTGGAACAGTGTCAGCAAACAGGTAGCACAAACAAAAGACAATCAATACAGCAGCAAGGGAACTGACAAATATAGGGGAGGAAACAAACAGATGATGAGTGAGTCCAGTTGAGTCCAGTATTGCAGATGCGCGTGACGAAGGAAGGCAGGTGTGCGTAATAGGTGATAGGAGTGATGCAGAGCAGCCTGTCGCCCTCAAGCGCCGGGTGGGGGGAGCGGGAGCAGACATGACAGTAACCCCCCCCTCTTCAGGCATCACCCGGCATCCCAGCTGGGTGAACCAGCTGAGGCATGGGTGCTGGGCAAGCCGGTAGGGGTGTGGAAGCCTGACGAACTGACAATAGCGTGGGAGCCTGGTGGGATGGAAACCTGGCCAACCGAGGCATCGAGCCAGCCAACATCCCCGAAGGGCTTAGGAAAGACGCCATCAGTCAATCCCGCTGCAGAGAGGCCTAACATCCGGCTTAGGAAAGACGCCTGTCAATCCCGCTGCAGAGAGGTAGCCCGACAATCCAGAGGAGCGTGAAGTGGGATGGAAACCTGCCGAGCCAACCGAGGGAACGAAACCTCTCGAGCCAGCCAGGGCGTGGACGCCCGAAGGGCTAGCTTAGGCAACCCCGGTTCCATCAGTGGCGGAATCCACCCCGACGTCACCAACAAAAACAACAATAAAACAAACTCCTGGACCGGCTGGGCAAACAAGAACTAACGATCCGGCTGAGGCCCGATGTGAGATGGGCGCCATCCAAGCCAACCAGGGCAAGGAAACCTCTCTAGCCAGCTAGGGCGTGGAAGCCCAACGAGCTGGCTAGGCACCCCCGGTTCGATCGGCGGCGTCACCATACCAACCGGAACGCCAATACTCCCCGATGCTTCGTATGTTGGCTGCTGTATTCTGTCACATGGAATGACGCTGGAGAGACGAAGCAGGTACGGGAGTAAAATATTTAATAAATAACGGACATGGAACGAGACAGGAACAGTGTCAGCAAACAGGTAACACAAACAAAAGACAATCAATACAGCAGCGGGGGAAAAAACAAGGGAACTGACAAATATAAAGGAGGAAATAAGCAGATGATGAGTGAGTCCAGGTGAGTCCAATATCGCAGATGCACGTGACGAGGGAAGCAGGTGTGCGTAATAGATGATAGGAGTGAGTGATGCAGGGCAGCCTGGCGCCCTCAAGCGCCGGAGGGTGGGGGGGGCAGACATGACACTATCTTACCCGTATGCATCATGATTGGACTCGTCCCCTGTCTGATGCCATGCATGGTTGCCCTTGGTTTGAAGATGTAATCCAGACGGGTGTTTTCTCCATCTCCTTAGCTATCATACTTGAATTCCACTGATTTCAAAACTCGGTCCTCTAGAAAGTGGAGAGCATACACATAACGTTCACTAGCGAGCCAGCCAGCTAACATAAGCTAGCTAACAGTACACTTTAACTTGACATTAGGTTTATGCAGTTTTACTACGCAATACTTTTTTTTAAAGCCACAATCAACACGGTTACCTAGACACACTGACCAGCTCCAGTCAGACCAATCCAAACTCATCTTTCGGCATGTCCCGCCCACTCATTATCTCAGCCAGTCACAGCTAGTGGGAAGTTTTTCTGTGGCTAAACCAACCAGGCTCGTAATTTATTGTATTTGTATTTACAGATGGCATACAAGTTTGATATTAAGGCACATGAAAGTTCCCATGTTCGAGAAGGCATTTCTGCCAGAAAAAAGCATTTTGATAAAAACATATTTTTAAAGTTCAAACGGCTCTCCTGTGAAGTCCTGACTTGCGACATACACCTAGTTCCCTGAATCGGGTCACAAATGATGTCCCACACACGTAAACACCATAATATAATTTGTCCTCTGATACACTCCTCCCCAACTATGAAGACAATTAAATTCAGATGATAAGTTATGACCAAATGATAAGGATTCAGAAATACAATAGACCTGATAAACTACACTCTTCAATGAAAAATGTTGCTTCTACATTCACTGGACCATGCAACTGTCATGGAGGTGTGAAACACACTCACGTGTTGAGTAACCTTACCTGAGACTTGAGCACAGCGGGCTAACACAGTGTTGTGGTGTGACAGAGACACGGGTTTGAACCCAGCTAGTCACACAACCAATGTCCATCTCCAAGGGCCAGCAAGGATGATCTGTTGTGGGATTGTTTCTGGTCAAATCTGCATGACATAAATCTATTTCTTTTCATAAAGTGATTTTTCAAGAGGGTCAGTAACACATATTTAACCGTTGATTTAGGGAGCAGGATAGTGCAATAAATAAGAAGGCATGAATGAATAAGCATGCGTTGGATTAGTTCAGGGCTGACCTGATTTGTTCCTTGATTACTAGGAGTGAGGAGCAGTTGAAAGGATGAGAGTCGGCTGGGCAAGTTTGTAGGGGATTGGATCATGGAAAACATGGATGGAAACAGACTGGGTGATGACATTAGAAGCCACAGAGAGGGAGATATTAAATAAAACAAATGTAGATGGTAATGGTTGTTGACACGGGGACAGGCAAATCCTTTGTGGTCATTCAAACAGATGGGCAACCGTGGAAAAATAAGGGGAAGGAGGGATAGGGGGGGGGGGGGTGCTAATAGCAGCTCTTCCAGTGATAAAAGAGGGTGTGTCTTTTTTTTGCAAATGAATGAACAGGCAGATAAGCACTGAGCCGGGCTTTGTAAAGGGTCTCAAAGGAGAGAGAGGCAGTGGGGAGAGCAGGCCACATACAATAGACTCAACAGAACACCATTATCATTGGTATGTTGTTAGAGAGTCTGATTTCACGATTCAGTCTGTCAGAAAACTAACATCAGGACAGTGCTTAAGACACTGGTATTTGTGGTGTGATTACTGCATGGTTTGGTGAGCACAGTTTAAACTGTGCACAGTGGAGGTAGAACTGGAAGTGCTTCTGGACCTGCTGAGAATCTGTTGCATGTAAGAAGCAGCCTCTTCACCTGGACTGGAGGATGATGCTCAAGATGGTCCGCTTCAAGGTAAGCTACTATTCTCTGAAGTTGTTTTTTTAGTCAGTGCATGTGCACGGTGCACAATTAGCATAGCGTCGTCCGGGTTTGGCCGGGGTAGGCTGTCATTGTAAATAAGAATTTGTTCTTAACTGACTTGCCTAGTTAATAAAGGTTAAATGTAATTAAATGTGAACATTTATTTAAAGCTTTTTTGTTCAACTGTCCCCTTTTCTTTTTATGTCACATGGTCCAGCACCATCCTTAAACAATTGCTTTCATATTTGGTCTAATTCTTATTTCTGGAAAAGGCTTAAAATAAAGGTTCAAATCCAGGTCATGTGACATGATTGACCAAAATACATGGTCCTAGTATGACGCATGGTTCTAGTATGACGCATGGTCCTAGTATGACGCATGGTCCTAGTATGACGCATGGTCCTAGTATGACGCATGGTCCTAGTATGACGCATGGTCCTAGTATGACGCATGGTTCTAGTATGACGCATGGTTCTAGTATGACGCATGGTTCTAGTATGACGCATGGTTCTAGTATGACGCATGGTCCTAGTATGACGCATGGTCCTAGTATGACGCATGGTTCTAGTATGACGCATGGTTCTAGTATGACGCATGGTCCTAGTATGACGCATGGTTCTAGTATGACGCATGGTTCTAGTATGACGCATGGTTCTAGTATGACGCATGGTCCTAGTATGACGCATGGTTCTAGTATGACGCATGGTTCTAGTATGACGCATGGTTCTAGTATGACGCATGGTCCTAGTATGACGATGGTTCTAGTATGACGCATGGTTCTAGTATGACGCATGGTTCTAGTATGACGCATGGTCCTAGTATGACGCATGGTTCTAGTATGACGCATGGTTCTAGTATGACGATGGTTCTAGTATGACGCATGGTTCTAGTATGACGCATGGTTCTAGTATGACGCATGGTTCTAGTATGACGCATGGTCCTAGTATGACGCATGGTTCTAGTATGACGATGGTCCTAGTATGACGCATGGTTCTAGTATGACGCATGGTTCTAGTATGACGCATGGTTCTAGTATGACGCATGGTTCTAGTATGACGCATGGTTCTAGTATGACGCATGGTCCTAGTATGACGCATGGTTCTAGTATGACGCATGGTCCTAGTATGACGCATGGTCCTAGTATGACGCATGGTTCCTAGTATGACGCATGGTCCTAGTATGACGTCCTAGTATGACGCATGGTCCTAGTATGACGCATGGTTCTAGTATGACGCATGGTCCTAGTATGACGCATGGTTCTAGTATGACGCATGGTCCTAGTATGACGCATGGTCCTAGTATGACGCATGGTCCTAGTATGACGCATGGTCCTAGTATGACGCATGGTTCTAGTATGACGCATGGTTCTAGTATGACGCGTGGTTCTAGTATGACGCATGGTCCTAGTATGACGCATGGTTCTAGTATGACGCATGGTTCTAGTATGACGCATGGTTCTAGTATGACGCATGGTTCTAGTATGACGCATGGTCCTAGTATGACGCATGGTTCTAGTATGACGCATGGTTCTAGTATGACGCATGGTTCTAGTATGACGCATGGTTCTAGTATGACGCATGGTTCTAGCTGTGTTATTGCTTTATTACGTATTTTCTAAATCTGTATTTTCTTTTTACGTCAAGCTTAGTAACTTAAAACTAATGTAAACCTGAATACTTTATTTGTATTTGTTGTTTTATAACCTCTTTATAAGCACTGTAAAAACCTCCAACAATATTTGTCAAGTGTTAAGTACTAGAAAACGTAAATTGTATTTCTAAACACTATATTTGAAATTCAACATTCAACAGTTGTGTAGTGTCCATGTCACCTCTGTGTCACATGTTTGGCCATCTTAAACTGTAATTGCCCATGCTCTGACAGACCATTATACGGTTATCCACCCTCTTGATTAATCCTATCTAATACTCACATAGGAGATGGAATGTTGTATTTACTCAGTAGATTAGAGATGATTAAGGCCACTTATTCACAGGCGGTGGACATTGACCTTAGGGCTGCAGTTCAAAGGAGGCCGGCTGTTGTGGCCCATGTGGTGACACCCAGGCGATAATTATGCCACCGGGCTTTTCTTCCTGGGAAAGATAACACAACCTGGTTGGAGGTTGCCTGGGTTAGGGCTTGGGGTTGAGTGTCAACAACGGGCAATCTAGTTACCTTTGAGTAGGAGTTTAATGGTGTAGTAGAATATCATCATAAGACTGTCAGTATCCTTTCTACTCTGAACAGTTGGACTAATCTGATAAAGACATCAAATCTCTGGCATTTCATGGACGCCCAGAGAAGCACTACACTGTAATGTGTCAATTAATTAGGCCTACTAAAATACATTTGCCACTGTATATACTGTATACATGGTGTACTCTGTCAGTACTTCTGCTCAGTAGTCTTTAGTGTCAGGTTGGCAGACCACTCACTTTTCAGTGTTGTTCTCTTGATTTAGGCAAATCAGGATAATGTGAACAAATACAAACAGTATTGAGCTCTTTTTCCCTGAGAAGGAACTTCCTATTTTTGGTCATTCTCACATGTCATCCAGGATGCCAGTTGCCTTATCTGTCCCTTCAAGTCTGCCACTTTTAACAAGGCATACCTTTTAACTGAAATGCATTCCAGGTAACTACCTCCTGAAGCTGGTTGAGAGAATGCCAAGAGTGTGCAAACTGTCATCAAGGCAAAGGCTGGTTACACGGGCACCCTCATAGATATCATCCTAGCCAACCTGCCCTCCAAATACACCTCTGCTGTTTTCAACCAAGATCTCAGCGATCACTGCCTCATTGCCTGCATCCGTAATGGGTCTGCTGTCAAACAACCACCCTTCATCATTGTCAAATGCTCCCTAAAAGATTTCAGCGAGCAGGCCTTTCTAATCGACCTGGCCGGGGTATCCTGGAATGATATTGACCTCATCCAGTCAGTAGAGGATGCCTGGTTATGCTTTAAAAGTGCCTTCCTCACCATCTTAAATAAGCATGCTCCATTCAAAAAATGTTGAACCAGGAACATGTATAGCCTTTGGTTCACTCCAGACCTGACTGCCCTTGACCAGCACAAAAACATCCTGTGGCGTTCTGCATTAGCAGAATTTTACGGAGGCCTAGCAATCCTATTTGTTTCCAATTCCATTGAATAGCCCCAGTGATATGCAACTTTTCAGGAAAGTTAGGAACCAATATACACAGGCAGTTAGGAAAGCTAAGAAATTTGCATCCTGTAGCACAAACTCAAAAAAGTTCTGGGACACTGTAAAGTCCATGGAGAATAAGAGCACCTCCTCCCAGCTGCCCACTGCACTAAGGCTAGGAAACACTGTCACCACCGATAAATCCACTATAATTGAGAATTTCAATAAGCATTTTTCTACGTCTGGCCATGCTTTCCACCTGGATACCCTTACCCCAGTCAACTGCCCTGCACCCCCCACAGCAACTCGCCCAAGCCTCCCCATTTCTCCTTCACCCAAATCCAGATAGCTGATGTCCTGAAAGAGCTGCAAAATCTGGACCCTTACAAATCAGCCGGGCTAGACAATCTGGACCCTCTCCTTTTAAGATTATCTGCCGAAATTACTTCGCCACCATGGCCTAATTATTGCCTTACCTCCCTTATCTTACCTCATTTGCACACACTGTATGTAGATTTTTTTCTACTGTATTATTGGCTGTATGTTTGTTTATTCCATGTGTAACTCTGTGTTGTTGTATGTGTTGAACTGCTTAGCTTTATTCTTGGCCAGGTCACAGTTGTAAATGAGAACTTGTTCTCAACTAGTCTACCTGGTAAAATAACACTTTTTTTATTACTACATGATTCCATATGTGTTATTTCATAGTTTAGAAAATAGTACAAATAAAAAAATACCCTGGAATGAGTACTATAGGTGTGTCCAAACTTTTGACTGGTAGAATATATATATATTTAAAAAAATGTGGGTCTCAAAACAGGTGGGTCTCTGCCCCACCTACCCTGAATGATGTGTCGCCACTGGCTTGGGCCATGAGAGAGAATGTATGTCTGGGAGAGACAAAAAGAGAGCGTCTGTGTGCGTGTGTGTGTGTGTGTGAGAGAGAGAGAGAGAGAGAGAGAGAGAGAGAGAGAGAGAGAGAGAGAGCAAGAGAGAGAGCAAGAGGGGGCGACAGAGATAGAGACAAAGAGAAAGAGAGAGAGCAAGAGGGAGACAGAGATAGATAGAAACAGAGAGAGAGACAGAGAGAGAGAGAGAGAGAGAGAGAGAGAGAGAGAGACAGAGAGACAGAGAGGAAGAGACAGAGGGAAGATGAAATTGGATGCATTCTATTAGAGTATGTGGAATTTCCTTCCCATGATGCTTCAAATCGTAGTGGTGCTGTTGTGCGTGAGAGACCCACTCCCAAACAGACTGTCAGCCTGATTTTGTTAGGGTCTTCCTTATCGTAACACTCACATGTTATTTTACGGAGGCCTAGCAATCCTATTTGTTTTTCATTTCCTAAAACAGCGCATGGTATACAAAGGTATATAGTGAAACTGCTATTTGAATCTTAAAACAAAACCACTGTTTTCTTTAAAGTATTTGTTTTTTCTGTCAACATTTTTTTTGAGATTCAATAATTTCACAGAGACAAGTGGAATGAATTATGTATTGTACCTCCATTATCTGAACATATTTAGGTTTCTTGACTTAGTTAATCATATTATAGCCCATGTTTTATACCTGTTTAGGATTTCCACCTCTAATTTGAAACTGTCACTGTTTTACACTAAACTCCCACTGGGTGGCACGCTTGTTGCATCATATTCAGAGCACTTCTGTATATCTCTGTATGGTTCTGCGGCCATATGAATCAGGAATCTCAGAGTATGAGTGCGAATGTAGGATCAGTTTTGCCTTTTAGATCATAATGAATAAGATTTCATAGACAGGAGGGACCTGATCCTAGATCACAACTCCTACTCTGATATGCTTCATACAGTACATACAGCCCTCATGTTGATTAGATAGAATATCCAACTGATTCTTGGTAATTTCCAGCTGTTCAGCAGTCTGTTGCAGAGTGTGAACTAGAATGGGAGAAAACATGAAGGGATAGTGAGTTTTGCTGGTTGTTTAAATCCCTCACGGCAACACTACTCAATGTGGTCTGTTGTCATATTCCAGCATAACACTATTAAAATGGAGAGTCATCTACTAACAGTGATTTACCTATTCACATGGTCATCTTGAATTCTTACTTTATGCTGATGTTAATGTAGAAAATACTAAGTAACAAACGAGAAAGGATATGTGGCTTCAGAATAGTAACATTTTACACATTTAGCCTGCAGCTAGTAGAAATATTGAATAATCTACTTGTACTTCTGGAGAAACGGTGACCCATTTCCTTGGAATCTCTGAATTCCTACTCTATTGTAGTCTGAAATCACTCCATGAATTTCCAGACCTGACTACAGTACTGTTCCAGACCTGGAATAGGTTGTTTTGTTCACCGATTGAGACGCTGAAACCAGCTCAAAGGATCAAGTCAGTGCCTATCAATCCCTTTGACGTCTGTAATGAAGGTTTACTTCAAATTAGGCCCTGGGCCATTCATACATGCTCCTAACAGCCAATAGGAATTGAGTAGGAGGGGGGTAGGCGAAATATGCTATTCATTTCAAATGAAAGGAAAGCAGAGGCAAGCTTTCTACTGACACAGCCTGTTGTGTCTTCATTTAGTTTAACAGTGTACTGTATGGTTGCATCCCAAATTAAACCCTATTCCCTACATAGTGCACTTGATTAGGGTGCAATTTATCCTGCAACCTATGTGTTTGCAGTATGCAGATCAATAGTGGGCTGTTAATAAAGGGTATATTTAATAGGGGCTCCTGAGATCTTTATGTGTATTTATAGGGTATTTACAGGGACATGGTCTGGAGTAAGTGAAGATCATGTGTGACATACCTACAATACATTCGGAGATGTTCATTCTCCCTAGTTCATGCTCAAAATCAACCCACACACACACGTTAAATACTTCATTTGAATCAACCAATCAAATGTACAAAAAAAAGGATCCAAAAATGTCAAAGGTGCCTGTATGCATGGTACAGAAAGCACCTCCTTCCCCAAACAGCTGGGGTGCCCACGACAGCTGGAACAGAGCAGAATCTAGCCAATTGCTTTGTCCTAGTTTTTGTCAGGCCCTCAATCTGGAGGCCATCCACTGCAAGCATGTGGATGTGGCCGAGACTGACAATATCAGCGTCACCAGCTTGCACCTACACCAAGGCTGTATTTAAGCAGCTTCTAGGCAAAGGCCTGCTCCATGTATCTGAAGATCCTTTATGTGATCAATAGAATAGTCATGGATGTGGATGTAGAGAAAGCACTCTGTTGCAACCACCTGGATGAGGAGAGGAACTCAGACAGTATTGGTCAATACAACCACCTGGACGAGGAGAGGAACTCAGACAGTATTGGTCAATACAACCACCTGGATGAGCAGAGGTACTCAGACAGTATTGGTCAATACAACCACCGGGATGAGGAGAGGAACTCAGACAGTATTGGTCAATACAACAATCATTAATTGGGGTTAAAGAGATAATGAGGTACACCTTATTTTCTCATCTCAAGTCTAATATATGTGTAATGTACATGGGCAGAGTAGCATTTATTATGAATCTTTTTGATACAGGTACTGTATGCCATACCTACAATACATGTGCAGGTGTTCATTCCCTAGTTCAAGCTCAAAATAACTCCTCATCATTTACACACACACACACACACACACACACACACACACACAGTGGTTTGGGGGAGAATTTGGCTTTGTGCAAGCCTATCTCTGTGGGGAGAGTAATTACATGTAAATAGACGGTTTAGACTTAGCGAAGTACAGACCACGCAAGGTTGATGAAAGAGTGCCGCTGCTTTCCAATCCACAGCTAACTTTGTAGGCAAATAGTTCTCTCCATCTTAAATTACTTATCCATGTTTGAAAGGACTTTCCAAACATCTGACCCACTTCTGCCTGCCTGCTGATGCTTTTCCATCTTTCATTGAATTTCTCTTTCATGTCCATCTCAATATATACCGTACCAGTAAACATTTTGGACACAGCTACTCATTCAAGGGGTTTTCTTTATTTGTACTATTTTCTACATTGTCAAATAATAATGAAGACATCAACACTGTGAAATAACACATACAGAATAATGTAGAAACCAAAAAGTGTTAAACAAATCAAAATAGATTTTAGATTTTAGATTCTTCAAAGTAGTCACCCTTGATGACAGCTTTGCACACTCTTTGCAATTCTCTCAACCAGCTTCACCTGGAATGCTTTTCCAACAGTCTTGAAGGAGTTCCCACATATGCTGAGAACTTGTTGGCTGCTTTTCCTTCACTCTGTCGTCCAACTCATCCCAAACCATCTCAATTGGGTTGAGGTCGGGTGATTGTGGAGGCCAGGTCATTTGATGCAGTACTCCATCACTCTCCTTGGTCAAATAGCCCTTACACAGCCTGGAAGTGTGTTGGGTCTTTGTCCTGTTGAAAAACAAATGATATTCCCACTAACCTCAAACCAGATGGGATGGCGTATCGTGGAAAAATGACCTGCAAAGCATCCACATTCCACCACACCTCCTCCTCCATGTTTCATGGTGGGAACCACACATGCAGAGATCATCCGTTCACCTACTCTGCGTCTCACAAAGATGTTCACTGGTCTAATGTCCATTGGTCGTGTTTCTTGGCCCAAGCAAGTCTCTTCTTATTGGTGTCCTTTAGTAGTGGTTTCTTTGCAGCAATTCGACCATGAAGGCCTGATTCACACAGTCTCCTCTGAACAGTTAATGTTGAGATGTGTCTTTTACTTGAACTCCATGAAGCATTTATTTGGGCTGCAATTTCTGAGGCTGGTAACTCTAATGAACTTATCCTCTGCAGCAGAGGTAACTCTGGGTCTTCTTTTCCTGTGGCGGTCCTCATGAGAGCCAGTTTCATCATAGCACTTGATGTTTTTTTGCGACTGCACTTGAAGAAACTTGCAAAGTTATTGACATTTTCCTGATTGACTTAACTTAATAACTTAATATAGTTTATCTTTGCTTATGTGAGCTGTTCTTACCATAATATGGACTTGGTATTTTACCAAATTGAGCTATCTTCTGTATACCACCCCTACCCTGTCACAACAAAACTGATTGGCTCAAACGCATTAATAATGAAAGAAATTCCACAAATGAACTTTTAACAAGGCACTTTTGTTAACTGAAATGCATTCCAGGTGACTACCTCATGAAGCTGGTTGAGAGAATGCCAAGTGTGCAAAGTGTGCAAAGCTGTCATCAATGCAAAGGGTGGCAACTTTGAAGAATCTCAAATATAAAATATATTTTGATTTGTTTATCACTTTTTGGTTACTACATGATGCCATATGTGTTATTTCCTAGTTTTGATGTCTTCACTATTATTAGACATTGTAGAAAATAGTCAAATAAAGAAAACCCCTTGAATGAGAATGTGTCTCCAAACTTTTGACTGGTACTGTATATATACACTACCGTTCAAAGGTTTGGGGTCACTTAGAAATGTCCTTGTTTTTTAAAGAAAATCACATTTTTTGTCCATTAAAATAACATGAAATTGATCAGAAATACAGTGTAGACATTGTTAATGTTGTAAATGACTATTGTAGCTGGAAACGGCAGATTTTTAATGGAATATCTACATAGGCGTACAGAGGCAAATTATCAGCCACCATCACTCCTGTGTTCCAATGGCACGTCGTGTTAGCTAATCCAAGTTTATCATTTTAAAAGGCTAATTGATCATTAGAAAACCCTTTTGCAATTATGTTAGCACAGCTGAAAACTGTTATTCTGATTAAAGAAGCAATAAAACTGGCCTTCTTTAGACCAATTGAGCATCTGGAGCATCAGCATTTGTGGGTTTGATTGCAGACTTAAAATGGCCAGAAACAAAGCACTTTCTTTTGAAACTCGTTAGTCTATTCTTGTTCTGAGAAATTAAGGCTATTCCATGTGAGAAATTGACAAGAAACTGAAGATCTCGTACAACGCTGCGTACTAATCTCTTCAAAGAACAGCGCAGTAATGTAAAACAGTAATGTATATTTTTTTATCAGGAAAATTGTGTGCTTTTTCTGTGGTTATGGGAGCTATATTTGTGGCTATGTTGTTTGGGTGTTTGTATTCTGTCTGTGTTAGAGCCAGGCTTTTTATGAGGCTATAGGAGCTATATTTGTGGCTATGTTGTTTGGGTGTTTGTGTCTGTGTCTGTCTGTGTTAGAGCCAGGCTGACCATCAGCAGCATCACTGGTTAGGTCAGCCATGACAGCTTGAACCAATTATGACAGCTGAGTCCGAGGCTCTGAGCATCTACAAAAGGCAATTTATGTTCACTTTGACAATAATATACATGTGATTAATAACTGCCCCAACTAGTTGTTATATTTCATGTTGTTTTCACCACTTACTGTTTTTCTCAGTGACACCTGGCCGCTTGCCCATATTTGACTCAGTCAATCTATATTAGCTGCAAAAAATATAGAGTTTCCAATATAAAAGTTTAAGGAATAAATATAGTTCTTTATTTTATGTTGAAGAAGTGAGGTATCTGGTATTAAAATGCAGGAACACAGCAGGTCAAAATAACTAATTGGATGCGTCTTTGGGGCTGTTTCAGTGAAGAGTGCATGCATCTATCTAATGGTTATAATAATTTCAACCTCCTCCAAAATATGCCAGTGACTCAAGGTGAACTTGTTTCTGTTTCTGCTTTGTGAGAACAAGTAAGGATTTCTTTAGCCAGAAGAATGACTGCCTTGTGTCCTACTAGGAGTGGTTGACAGCACAGGAAAACTGAGGGAGGGAGAATGAGAGAGATAGAGGGGGGGGGGCAGACCATGTCAGCAGAGCATAGCACAGGACACATTGCGTTGTCACTCTTTTTGTCATGACAGTGTGATGTGAGAGAGTGTGTTTAGGACAGGGAGAGCCTCTCAAACATCGGAGCGACTGACCGCAAAAAAAAAACCTCCTGCTGCACCTCTCGCTCTCCCCCTTTTGGATTCCATCCAGGCTTTTTTATTTGGGTTTTGCTGTACGTGAAGAAGACTGACAGTGGTGCCCTCTTTGTGACAAGCTGTGTTTGTGCTCAGTCCTGGCGTTTTTCTCTTGTTGTTACTGGAAACTTACCCTCAGGTAAAGTAAACTTCCATTATGCTTTGTTAGAAGGGTTGACTTTTTCAGACTGACAATCAGCTGGGAGAGTAGCGTTGTCTGAAAGACTCCAGGTGAGACACGTTACTCACTTTGTGTTGGCTGCATGTGTAGATCTGTCATTGTTCTAAAGGTCCCTTGACGAGAGTTGATCTATTGGCATGTTATTCAATATAGTTTATTCTTTATTCGCTGTTGCTGGTTTAAAAGAAGGAGAATCATGAATGAATGAACAAATTAGTGGATCATATGCTTGTTTATCTTGGGATACTTTATTGTTAAATTGTAAAGGGTTTAAACAAACTTAACTAAGTCTATAACAAAATGTTATAATTCATAGAGATCGTGGGGGAATTTGTATAGTCACTCTTGGTTGGATATCATTATTCCTTCTTTGGACCCCATCTGGTTGTTTGTGTCAATGCCAACCTCCAGGAGTGGGTCCTCTGACTGGCCTTGGTTTATCAGAGCCCCAGACAGACACAATACAAGCCTGGATTGTCCTCCCCTGAGTCTGCACACTGGAAGCTGAGATCTACAGGGCAGATTAACTAGGTAATGCTTTGCTAGCTGGCTACGATGGAGACCAACAGACAATGATCATGTCTGTGTACTTCTGCCTCTTCTAACTGTTCTCTCATAGTCTCTTTGCAGCTTCTCTTTTCAGAGTGGGGAGAAGGAGAGGAGGATAGAGGGAGATGGAGAGAGAAAGGGAGACAGGGGATAGAGACAGGGAGAGAGAGAGCGAGAGGGCAGGCACAGACCCATTACAGAGGCAACAGTCATTTCCACGTTTAGTCCCTGCTTCTTCCCACTCCTTAAACAGTGGATGCTATTGAGAGAAATAGAGAGAGGGAGGGAGTGAGAGAGTGGTTTTGCAGTGGGTCAGACACGTTTTGGGGGCCTAGCAGAGAGAAATGTTCCCTAGAAACGGACTTAAACTGCAATAATAACTCCTTTGTTATGAAAGCTTGTTCTGTTCTGTTCTCACAGAAATCAGGGCCATGTTGTAATCACCCAGCCAGTCTTTCAGTGTGTCCTCTGTACTGTGTCAAATGTTACTGTGTTGTTCCACCAGTCCCACTTCTGCTGTAGGTACTGTGCACCGGCCTGTTAATTACTACTGCTGGCTACCTTGAATGGGATCATACACTCAGAGTTTCCTGGGAATAACCTTTTTGAAACTACATAATGGTCTAATAAGATGCATGGTCCCCTTTACACCATTAGAGAAATGCACAGTATTGACAGAACAGAAATAAGTGGTCTACTCTGGTGTGCTCAAGCGGTTAATGACGCTTGCTTCAGGGCATATGTATGCTGGTGTGAGGTCAAATCTGGCCAATGCCCTTCTAACACAGTAACACACTTTCTCCTCCTCACTTCCATGTCTTTCCTCACTGTCTCTTAAATAAACATGAAATGGGAAGTATATAAACAAGATGAAATAGGTTATTTTTGACAGATATATCTTATATATTGTATACAATAGAGCACTAGCTGTCATATACACTGAACAAAAATATAAACACAACATGCATCATTTTATAAAGATTTTACTGAGTTACAATAAATTCATTAGCCCCTAATCTATGGATTTCACATGACTGGGAATACTGATATGCATCTATTGGTCATAGATACCATAAAAAAAAAGGTAGAGGCATGGATCAAAAAGATCTGTCAGTATCTAGTGTGACTCCATTTGCCTCATGCAGCGCAACACATCTCCTTCGCATAGAGTTGATCAGGCTGTTGATTGTGGCCTGTGGAACGTTGTCCCACTCCTCTTCAATGGCTGTACGAAGTTGCTGTATATTGGCGGGAACTGGAACATACTGTCGTACACGTCGATCCAGAGCATCCCAAACATGCTCAGTGAGTGACATGTCTAGTGAGTATGCAGGCCATGGAAGAACATTTTCAGCTTCCAGGAACTGTGTCCAGATCCTTGCGACATGGGGCTGTGAATTATCATGTTGAAACATGAGGTGACGGCAGCGGATGAATGGCACAACAATGGGCCTCAGGATCTCGTCACGATATCTCTCTGCATTCAAATTGTCATTGATAAAATGCAATTGTGTCCATTGTCTGTAGATTATGCCTGCCCATACCATAACTCCACCATGGGGCACTCTGTTCACAACATGTTCACAACATTGACATCAGCGAACCGCTCGCCCACACTACGCTGTACACGCTGTCTGCCATCTGCCCAGTACAGTTGAAACCGGGATTCATCAACCATGAAGAGCACACTTCTCCAGCGTGCGAGGGGCCATCGAAGGTGAGCATTTGCTCACTGAAGTCGGTTATGCCACTAAACTGCAGTCAGGTCAAGACCCTGGTGAGGATGACGAGCACGCAGGTGAGCTTCGCTGAGACGGTTTCTGACAGTTTGTGCAGAAATTATTTGGTTGTGCAGACCCACAGTTTTATTAGCTGTCCGGTGGCTGGTCTCAGACCACCACGCAGATGAAGGAGCCAGATGTGGAGGTCTTGAGCTGGCGTGGTTCCGCGTGGACTGTGGATGTGAAGCCGGTTGGACGTAAGTTGCTTTAGATAAAAGCGTCTGCTAACCATATTAGCATTCATAGATTTCCTTGGTGGTAGTTGAAACCCAACATTAGCTGATCATCATTATTACTGGTGCAATATCTGAGAACACGCCAGACTGATCGTTGGGGTGTTTTCCAGATGTGTTGTCACGGTAACACATGGTTGGCGGGCCAAACAAGATGTCATCATGTAAGTCACTGGTAACATTTAACACAGTTGAACATTGAACCCGTTTTCACTTTGTCCAAGGAAACCACTCTCTCTCTGGCTATTTGTCTGGAAAATGTCTCATCGGCCACATCATTTGACTACATATGAACACAAGATGCTTGTCCAAAACAAGAGCTAGAGTACTATGATATATTGCAGGCTTTCAATTCATATTCACCAGGTCGGAATCTGTGATTTCACTCTGCATGTTGTCTGAACATGAACAATTCAAAATTGCAATGAATAGGAGTAGGAGAAAAAGGAGTAGATTCACCCGCAGAGCACGGCAGATGTCTATTAAGCCTTCGCAGAAGGCAGGAATCGTGGTCGCAGGCAGGCAATGGTCAAACACAGATAGGCAGTCAAAAACAAACAATACCTCACAAACATACAAACAGAAAGAACTGAACTAAATAGGGAGCTGATGAGACCAGGTGAGAAACAAACACAGGTGAAATCAATGAACAAAAATGAAAGACAGGGCTACGTTCCAGAACACAAAGAAACAGGGCTACGTTCAAGAACACATGCTTCACTGAGAAGGGAAAAGCACAACCTTACAGAAATAGAGTTGTTTTGGGAAGGAGATTCTTGAATGTCGTGGAGGGGGAGAAGAGGATGGCTGTCCGTCCATCCAGAGGAGCAGTTTCCATTACTCAAAGGGATATATCCCACACTGTCGTTTCCTCCCCCCACCCTGCTTCCACCTCTTCCTTGTTACTCCGTCTTCTCATAGTGCTCTCCTTAGCAACAACAACAGCCAACACTTTTCCCTTTTTCCTTTCTAGACCAGACTGGGTTTCTGAACTCATTTGTGAAGACCTCTCTCTTGTAACTGACTGACATTTACCACTTGATGATGAGGAGGACAAAGTGAGAGTCAAAGGGAGAGAGGGCAGGGTGGGTCTGTGACACTCTTGACAAGCAGCATATTGTGTGAAAGGGCTGCCTTTCAACTCCAAAAAGGAGGGAGGGTGGCTGCTGTTTTGTTGCACTGACACACAGGGCCTTGTGTACTTGTTACTCAGCTTATTCTGGCAACACCACATTCAAATTCCTGGCTCGCCGCTCCTCTTTGTCTGTTTTTATTTCTTAAGAGGGACTGCAAGATTAATGAATAGACCAATACGTCAGTCAAAATACTGTTGGAGATGCACAGCCTGGTACCAAAGAGTTTGGCAGCAGTTGTGACTCCAGCCAAACGTCACCTGGCTGGTATAGAGTTACAGACTTTTGACTCACTTAGAGAGAGCGAGAGAGAAGTGCTGCATTTGCCTGCTGTTGTTTCCATTTGGAGAATTTTCAGTTGAAGAAGGAGGAACTCTGTGTACACTGAGCAAGTCCTGGGACAGCCTGTTCTGAGGATCCAGAAAGCCATGGCACCGGTGTTTCTGCCCACTGACCAGCTGAGGACCATGACCTGAGAGATGGAGCATTATCTCTGTCCAGCTAACATTGGGGTCAGAGTACTCCTGGCGTGAAAGCTCCATACTAAAATCCAGGTTGTACCAAAGGTAAGAGGGAGCATAGAGCTGTAAACATGGAAATGTACAGTTGGATAAATGAGTTGGATTCTTTAGTGAGATTCATAGTTGGCATGTTGTAAGACATAGTGTAACTGATTGTCATATTATTTCTCATTGTATAACAAAAACAGTTGGGGGCCTCCCGAGTGGTGCAGTGGTCTAAGGCACTGCATCACAGTGCTAGAGGCGTCATTACAGATCTGAATTCGATCCCAGGCTGTTTCACAACCGGCTGTCATTGGGAGTCCCATAGGGCAGCGCACAATTGGCCCAGCGTTGTCCGGGTTAGGGGAGAGTTTGTGCATGGCGGGCCGGGTGCTTGCAGGTGGATCTCTGTCACTTGAACAATGTTTCCTCCGACCCATTGGTGCGGCTGGCTTCTGGGTTAAGCTGGCTGGCTGGTGTTAAGAAGCGCAGTTTGGCGGGTCATGGTTCGGAGAATGCACGACTCTACCTTTGCCTCTCGAGCCCGTTGGGGAGTTGCAGCGATGAGACAAGACCAAAATTGGGGAGAAAAATAAAAAAGCTTTAAAAAATAATTCATTAAAACATTTTTTTTTTTTACAATAACAGTTGGACTGTGGAAATGGAAAGTAGAAATGTTACATTTGGAGACCAGATATGTATACTAATCAACATGGTTTCCCCTCACTCTATCTTTCTCGATTATTCTCTCTTTACATCATGAGGCTAGGATATCTGTTTCCCAAAGGCTGTCGGTCAGCTCTGTTCTCACACACATTGTCCAATAATTCCCTGGGGGTTTCCCTGGCCATGTGCTGTCTGTATCAGCATGTGTGGTGGGGCAACAGTGTGGGACGGCTGGGCCCTGTAACCTAGTGTAGTGGTGGACGGTCCAGTAGCCTAGTCCATTCCTTCTCTCCTCTGGAGGACTATGGACATTGAAAAAAGCTTTTTGTGCCGACCAGCACAGGAATTCGTGTAGAGCTCTGTGTCTTTGGGAAACAAACAGCCAAAGTCAATGGAACTTTTGAGCATTTGGAGTACCATGGTACCACTCTAACTCTCAAACTCCCCCTGCCCTATCCCCTAATGGCAGTAAGGAAATATCGGAGCTGGAGAAAGAATGACTCACTCCCTAACGGTTGACCTGGCATCTAAGCCAGGGGTTTAGTTTTAGTCAAGCTTGCCTTGCTGGTCGTGCATGTATTAGATAGCGCTTTGTGTTCTGCATGTGAAGGACATATTTTTGTATGGAAACGTTAATCCAATAATTATAGCGTTCCTCTTCTATCCACTGAGCTACATCACTGTAGTTCCAGTATTTGCTGGTATGAGTTGTTCAGTGATGTCAGTGCAGTGGTGAGGAATCAGTCACACAGCATAACATGTAGTCACCCATATCGTAATGACCAACAAGTATTATGAAGAGGCTTGTCATAAGAATGTAAGACCCATTATACAGTCTTATCATCTCATAATGATCACAATTAACTGACTAATGGCCATTTTAAATCAACTGAAAATGTATAAATATGTTCTAAAGCATTATGACACATGTATGCTGTCATTAATTAAAGCGTCATACCTTCAACGGCTTTCACGAAGGGTATGATGATCTGTGAGCCTGTGTTCTGTAGCTCTGCTGTTCCCCACGGTGGAGCAGGTGGTGTGTTTAGCCTGCAGCAGAGAGTGGCTGGGGTCCAAAACGGATAGCTCTGGGCCCAGGGCCTTGAGCCTGTGTGTTTAGAGCACACCATCAGCTGAGGAAGGAATGACAAAAACTCTTCCAGGCAATGCAGAGCATGTCAATATTGATATCATTGCTTTATCTTCGTTTTGACCCGTGTTTATATTTTTGCTGCTTGCGGAACATGTTGTCGATTGGTTTGACACTCCTATTATTCCTACTGAATGATTCATTGTAAATCAGAAATAGTTGCACTTGTAACATATAACTCGGCATCAGGAGCGTAAGTGACCATTTAGTTGAGAGATCATTGTACATATCAAATCTCGAATTTAATGTTTAAAACATCTGCATCTGTTGTTAGTAGATGTTAAAAGTCCCGTTTGCATTTTAGTCTGTTGCATCCTGATCTCTTGGACGGGTTTCCCGAACTACACACGGAGATCCTTGTGCTGTCCCTTATATCCTTCTGTTCCTTATATGAAAGTGACAGAGGCCACTATCGGACCCTGGCCTTGGCCTCGGCCCTACAGGAAATGCTTCCTCTGTCGCCCACACAGGATGTCCACATAGTGACACTCAGAAACGTTGTGGTCAACCTCTTCTAGCTGTCCTTCTTTGTTTGTCATCTTTTTCCTCTTGCTGTCACTCTGTCTTTCCGGGATCCTTCCATGAAGAGATGCAGTCTCTTATATGGTTCACAGTTCACACAACACGTCCATCTATTGACTTTCTCAGGTCCTATTTTCTTCAACCTTATTTTAAAATCAGACAATAACTTTTCATAGGTGCTTTTGCTTATGTTATATGGAGAATTTTATGAGAAAGTACCATCATACTGGCCAGTTTTAGCTATACATGTCAACCATAACTTGAGTTAAATACTGTGCATTGGCTCACATAACAAATGGCCAAAGACAACACTCTTAGTCATATGCAAAAACAAAAGTGGAAACCTTTTATTCTGTCTGAAAGGCCACATCCAGTGGTTGTATCCCATTTACCAATGCTGTTCATGAATCTATTCTTAGATTTCTGTTATGATTTGAAAGCTTTGAATGGCTTTTACAATAAATTGTGAAAATTATAAATAAATCCAAACTTGTGGGGCCAGTTATCTAGTTAAGTAGATCATCTCAGTTTAGACAAATTCAATGTACTGTTTCTCATTCTCTTTGTTACTAGGTTAGACTGACCAACCTCAACCACTGACCCTGACTGTCATTGTACCCTGCCTATTGCAGATTCCCTTTGTTCTATGTGGCCTATAATAAACAGTCATATATCTCACTGGTGTTAAAGAGAACAAGAGTAGGGAGGGAAGCCTTTGATGCTGCTCACTGTTTAGCCTCCTGTACGGTGTACATATTAGGACATATACCCCTCCTGCCTGTCCCAGGTACAAATGTTTTGACGTTTTGAAATGGAGAGGTACTTACCTGAGTTTGTCCAATGAAAACTGTCTGTCCTACTGAACATGCCCCAGATGGAAACAATGACAATCAGATTTTGTGATTATCAATGAAACTATTTGCATTAAAGGAAAACAACCGGTATGATGCATTTTATATCATATGAGGCTGTTGCAGCTCTGTTGCAGCTCTGTCGAAGCCTGGGTCTATACTTTGTCAATGGTAGGTTACGGGGGACTCTTTGGGGAGATTCACCTACTGCTCACCTCTTGGCCACAGTACAGTAGACTATATGATTGCAGACATTGACCCTTTCTCTCTCAGCTCATTGACTGTCACCTCTGTCTGATCACAGCCAAATTACGTTGATCCTCAAAGAACAGACATGGAAACAACCACACATTCACAGCCCAGTAAGCTGTACAACATCAGACATTCATACAGATGGGCCCAAAACAGCACAGAAGAATACCAGAAAGCAACCTGTAACCAAAATATCCAGACACTCTTAGATAACTTTCTGGATACCACATTCACTCACAGTAAAGAAGGCATCGATCTAGCAGTAAAAAACATCAACTATATATTCAGGCAAACGGCAAAAGAAGCACAAATGAAATTGATTTTTTTTTTAAATGTAAAAGACCACAGATGATGACAACTGGTTTGATGCAGATTGTAAAATTATAAGGAAAAAACATAGAACACTATCCAACCAAAAGCACAGAGACCCAAATAATGGTGAATTACGCCTTCATTACTGTGAGACTTTAAAACTCTATAAACGTACACTCGGAACCAAAAAAGCACAGTACAACAGAAAGCAGCTGACACTAAGTGAGGAGTCCATAAACATAAACACAACTTCTGGCAAAATTGGAAAAAAATGAAATAAGGCGAAACAAGAGGAATTAGCAATACAACATGGTGACATATGGACAACCCATTTTAAAACACTCTACAACACCGTTCAAATTGACACAAATGCAGAACAATGCAAAATTCATGAGAAGTTTAATGGATTAGAGAAAGCCATAAAGGACAATCTAAATCCATTGGACTCCCCAATTACTGACCAGGAGCTCTATAAGAAACTTCAGTCCCTCAAATTTAAAAAAGCATGCAGACCTGATGGTATCCTAAATGAGATGCTCAAACTCACCAGTGCAAAAATTGTATTGGTTATATTAAAACTGTTTAATTTGATCGTGCGTGTAGGTAATTTCCCTGACATCTGGAATCAAGGACTCATAGCCCCAATCTTTAACAACGGAGACAAATTTGACCCTAACAATTAGAGACATTTGTGTGAACAGTAACCTGGGGAAGGTTTTCTGTAGTATTATAAATGTAAGAGTTCTAAACTTCCTTAATAGAGCTCTGAAATGCAAATGCGCTACGCTAAATGCTAATAGTATTAGTTAAAACTCAAAAGTTCATTAAAATACACATGCAGGGTATCAAATTAAAGCTACACTCGTTGTGAATCCAGGCAACAAGTCAGATTTTTAAAATGCTTTTCGGCGACAGCATGAGAAGCTATTATCTGATAGCATGCACCAATACACTACAACAGAAAAGCACAGCAGGGGACGTAAACAAAATAATTAGCATTTCGGCGTTACACAAACCGCACAATAAAATAGAAAACAGTCATTACCTTTCACCATCTTCTTTGTTGGCACTCCTAGATGTCCCATAAACACTATTGGGTCTTTATTTCGATTAAATCGGGCCATATAAAGCCAAGATATCGTTATATGTAGACTGTGTGATAAACGAAAAAAACTGCGATTTCACAACGTAACGTCATTTTTTAAAATTCAAAAAGTAGACGATAAACTTTCACAAAACACTTCGAAATACGTTTGTAATGCTACTTTAGGTATTAGTAAACGTTAATAAGCGATAAAAATCATCCGTAGGCGATGTAAAAATCATTAGCTGTCGTCTTGGAAAAAATTTCACGAGAGAGCTCTTCCAGAATGATCTGGGCGGAGACTGGAGGTAAGTGGTGCCCCTGTTTCGGTTCAACCAAGAATCAAAGATGATTCAATTCACAAGACTCTAGACAACATGGGGATGCTGTGGGAGTTGAATGCTCGGTCTTATCTAATTCGGCTCACTGTTAACAATTGCTGGAAGTGGCGCAAGGATATTTATTTCCATTTTCTGTGATCAGGTTTTCCTGCGCTTTCCGATGTAACGCACGTTATGTTATAGCCACAGTCGTGATTTAACCAGTTTTAAAAACGTCCGAGGGTTTCCTATCCACACATTCTAACCATATGAACGTACTATATTCCTGGCATGAGTAGCAGGGCGCTGAAATGTTGCGCGATTTTTAACAAAATGTTCAAAAAAGTAGAGGGTAGGAGCAACTAGTTAATAAGCACGTCTTGGATTTATACCAAAACATCGCACGACTGATCATATTTCACCTTACACACCCTGATAGATAAACATGTCCACCAAAATAATACCAAAATATGCGCTTACTTTATCGACTTCCAAATAGCATTTGATTCTATTTGGCATACAGGACTGTTCTACAAGGTTATTGAAAGTGGTGTAGGGGGTAAAACATATGACAACAACAATTAAATCAAAGTATACTGGCAATATGTGCGTATTAAAATTGTCAAGAAAATAACAGAATTCTTTAACCAGGGGTGAGGTCTTCGCCAGGGTTGCAATCTGAGCCCTGTACTCTTCAATATTTACTTCAATGAATTGGCCACTATTCTAGAAAAATCCTCAGCCCCTGGTGTTAGTCTCCACAATTCAGAGGTTAAATGCCTACTTTTCGCAGATGACCTATGCCTGCTGTCACCCACAGGACATGGCCTACAGCGGAGCCTGGACCTGCTAGAGCAGTACTGCCAGACCTGGGCGCTGTCAGTAAACCACAAAAATACTAAAATAATGATTTTCCAGAGAAGATTCAGATCTCAGGGAATTAGACCAAAGTTCTCATTTGGTACAAAATATATAGAGTACTGCACACACTACAATTACTTAGGTTTAAAAATAAGCTCAACTGGACACCTTAATGAGGCTCAGATTGATGAGACAGTGAATGAATAGAGAGAAAGCACGAAGGGCATTCAACGCCATTAAAAAAACTAATTCAAATTGAACCAATTGCACTTTATGGCAGCGAGGTGTGGAGTCCACTTGCAAAACAAGATTTCACCAAATGGGACAAACACCACATTGAAACCCTACATGCAGAGTTCTGTAAGATTCTCCTACATGTCCAGAGGAAAACTACAAACAATGCATGCAGGGCAGAATTAGGCCAATATCCACTAATAATAAAAACACAAAAAAAGAGCAATTAAGTTTTGGAAACATCTAAAATACAGTGACCCCCTCTCATATCATTACCAAACCCTGCAATGCCAAGAGCTAAGCAAAGAAAAAGTCCCCTCATCCAGCTGGTCCTGAGTTCACAAACTCTTCAGACGAAGAGGAGGAAATTATCCGTAACAGAAGGGTAGACACAGGAAAACCTGGCTCCCTGTAGAGGAAAGGCTGTGCAACCACTGCACAGCAGCAGAACCTGAGACAGAGCTGCATTTTCCTTATAAAAATATAAAACAATTAGACTGTCATTTCCCCAAATTTGAAACCCTTATTCAAGGTTTCAAAGACCTCTCTGATGAGAGTAGGCTACCCATCCTGTTGGGGAGGGATGCAGAGAGCTGTGGGTTGGCAGCACACTACATTATTGCCTGCCATAAGATGAGGGGCCGTGTCTGACAGACCAATCAACCTGCACATGTCCTCTACTGTATGTTTATTGTTATTGTTCAATGTATGGTTATTTTTTACCCTTGGTTATTGTACCCTTGGTACACAATGCACAGGTACTTACAATATGTGCATCCAAGATGGCGTAGCAGTAAGTTGTCCTGTCGTATCGTCTCTCTGTAAATATCGTCTCTTTTTCGTTTTAGATATTTTTTAGATATTTTTTTCTTCGCATATCCTTATAAACATTTTGCTAAACCTAAGCTTCCAAATACTCTTCTGCAACCCGCCAATGTAGCTACTTTCCTAAAGTAGTTATATTTACTTCGGAACCGGACCCTCTCAACTGAAGCTAGCCAGCTAACTAACAGCTATGCTAGCGGTCATCAACTAACCTTTAGCTCGGAAAGCTCTCGCCAGTTCGAACAACGCGACGCTAACCAGAGCATAACGGACCTAATTTTTTTTTTACCCCCGGATTCCCACCACAAACGGAACATTCTTCAGCTGGATCTTCGCAACTAGCTATCGAGCTAAACAGCAACCCTGGTTGATTACTCCTGGCTAGCGTTTCCACCCACGTAGCTTGAAGCTAGCCCGGCCAGAGCTCCTAGCATACTCCTGGGCTACAATACCTTGACTACGACCGGTCTATCAATATCACTGCATGAAGAGGAATAAACAGACTCACCCCATCGCGACGTCCTCCAAAGGCTAACTCTCTAGCCCTCGCTATCTCCTTGCTTGCTAGTTCGGCACGCTAACTGCTAGCTTGTTTAGCCCAGGTCCGCTAACTACTACCTTGTTTACCCCGGCCTGCTAATCTGTTAGCTTGTTAGCACAGGCCTGCTAACCGTCCCGCCGCGTCCCAAAAACGCAGTGGCCCATATGTACTCTATCTCTTCCCGATTAAATTTTTTTTTTGTTTATACCTTCCGGAAACCTGCCTCACCCAATGTGATACGGAATCGCTATTATCTTTATTTTTAGAACACACTCAAGAACCTCCAGAAGCTAACCAGCTAGCTAGCTACAAGCTATTTAGTCATTGTTAGTTTTCTTAACCTGGATAACACTCGCCAGCCCAGCCCCCCCTGCCCCATCCACCGCTGCCCCCTGGACTCTGATCACTTGGCTACATAGCTGATGCACGCTGGACTGTCCATTAATCACGGTACTCCATTCTGCTTGTTTGTTTTATCTGTCGGCCGAGTTGCCTAGTCAATGCCATCTCACCTGCTGTTGTTATGCTAGCTGATTAGCTGTTGTCTCACCCACTGTTTTAGCTAGCTTTCCCAATTCAACACCTGTGTTCACTGTATGCCTCGCTGTATGTCTCTCTCAAATGTCAATATGCCTTGTATACTGTTGCTCAGGTTAGTTATCATTGTTTTAGTTCACAATGGAGCCCCTAGTCCTATTCCTCACACCCCTGATACCTCCTTTGTCCCACCTCCCACATATGCGGTGACCTCACCCATTACAACCAGCATGTCCAGAGATAAAACCTCTCTCATCATCACCCAGTGCCTGGGCTTACCTCCGCCGTACCCGCACCCCACCATACCCCTGTCTGTGCATTATGCCCTGAATATATTCTACCATGCCCAGAAACCTGCTCCTCTTATTCTCTGTCCCCAACGCTCTAGGCGACCAGTTTTGATAGCCCTTAGCCGCACCCTCATACTACTCCTTCTCTGTTCTGCGGGTGATGTGGAGGTAAACCCGGGCCCTGCATGTCCCCAGGCACCCTCATTTGTTGACTTCTGTGATCGAAAAAGCCTTGGTTTCATGCATGTCAACATTAGAAGCCTCCTCCCTAAGTTTGTTTTACTCACTGCTTTAGCACACTCTGCTAACCCTGATGTCCTTGCCGTGTCTGAATCCTGGCTCAGGAAGGCCACCAAAAATTCAGAGATTTCCATACCCAACTATAACATCTTCTGTCAAGATAGAACTGCCAAAGGGGGAGGAGTCGCAGTCTACTGCAGAGATAGCCTGCAAAGTAATGTCATACTTTCCAGGTCCATACCCAAACAGTTCGAACTACTAATTCTGAAAATTACTCTCTCCAGAAATAAGTCTCTCACTGTTGCCGCCTGCTACCGACCCCCCTCAGCTCCCAGCTGTGCCCTGGACACCATTTGTGAATTGATTGCCCCCCATCTAGCTTCTGAGTTTGTTCTGTTAGGTGACCTAAACTGGGATATGCTTAACACCCCGTCAGTCCTACAATCTAAGCTAGATGCCCTCAATCTCACACAAATCATCAAGGAACCCACCAGGTACAACCCTAACTCTGTAAGCAAGGGCACCCTCATAGACGTCATCCTGACCAACTGGCCCTCCAAATACACCTCCGCTGTCTTCAACCAGGATCTCAGCGACCACTGCCTCATTGCCTGTATCCGCTACGGTGCCGCAGCCAAACGACCACCCCTCATCACTGTCAAACGCTCCCTAAAACACTTCTGTGAGCAGGCCTTTCTAATTGACCTGGCCCGGGTATCCTGGAAGGACATTGACCTCATCCCGTCAGTTGAGGATGCCTGGTCATTCTTTAAGAGTAACTTCCTCACCATATTAGATAAGCATGCTCCGTTCAAAAAATGCAGAACTAAGAACAGATACAGCCCTTGGTTCACTCCAGACCTGACTGCCCTCGACCAGCACAAAAACATCCTGTGGCGGACTGCAATAGCATCGAACAGTCCCCGTGATATGCAACTGTTCAGGGAAGTCAGGAACCAATACACGCAGTCAGTCAGGAAAGCTAAGGCCAGCTTCTTCAGGCAGAAGTTTGCATCCTGTAGCTCCAACTCCAAAAAGTTCTGGGACACTGTGAAGTCCATGGAGAACAAGAGCACCTCCTCCCAGCTGCCCACTGCACTGAGGCTAGGGAACACGGTCACCACCGACAAATCCATGATTATCGAAAACTTCAACAAGCATTTCTCAACGGCTGGCCATGCCTTCCGCCTGGCTACTCCTACCTCGGCCAACAGCTCCGGCCCCCCGCAGCTCCTCGCCCAAGCCTCTCCAGGTTCTCCTTTACCCAAATCCAGATAGCAGATGTTCTGAAAGAGCTGCAAAACCTGGACCCGTATAAATCAGCTGGGCTTGACAATCTGGACCCTCTATTTCTGAAACTATCCGCCGCCATTGTCGCAACCCCTATTACCAGCCTGTTCAACCTCTCTTTCATATCGTCTGAGATCCCCAAGGATTGGAAAGCTGCCGCAGTCATCCCCCTCTTCAAAGGGGGAGACACCCTGGACCCAAACTGTTACAGACCTATATCCATTCTGCCCTGCCTATCTAAGGTCTTCGAAAGCCAAGTCAACAAACAGGTCACTGACCATCTCGAATCCCACCGTACCTTCTCCGCTATGCAATCTGGTTACCGAGTCGGTCACGGGTGCACCTCAGCCACACTCAAGGTACTAAACGACATCATAACCGCCATCGATAAAAGACAGTACTGTGCAGCCGTCTTCATCGACCTTGCCAAGGCTTTCGACTCCGTCAATCACCATATTCTTATCGGCAGACTCAGTAGCCTCGGTTTTTCGGATGACTGCCTTGCCTGGTTCACCAATTACTTTGCAGACAGAGTTCAGTGTGTCAAATCGGAGGGCATGTTGTCCGGTCCTCTGGCAGTCTCTATGGGGGTGCCACAGGGTTCAATTCTCGGGCCGACTCTTTTCTCTGTGTATATCAATAATGTTGCTCTTGCTGCGGGCGATTCCCTGATCCACCTCTACGCAGACGACACCATTCTATACACTTTCGACCCGTCATTGGACACTGTGCTATCTAACCTCCAATCGAGCTTCAATGCCATACAACACTCCTTCCGTGGCCTCCAACTGCTCTTAAACGCTAGTAAAACCAAATGCATGCTTTTCAACCGATCGCTGCCTGCACCCGCTTGCCCGACTAGCATCACCACACTGGATGGTTCCGACCTTGAATATGTGGACACCTATAAGTACCTAGGTGTCTGGCTAGACTGCAAACTCTCCTTCCAGACCCATATCAAACATCTCCAATCAAAAATCAAATCAAGAGTCGGCTTTCTATTCCGCAACAAAGCCTCCTTCACTCACGCTGCCAAGCTTACCCTAGTAAAACTGACTATCCTACCGATCCTCGACTTCGGCGATGTCATCTACAAAATGGCTTCCAACACTCTTCTCAGCAAACTGGATGCAGTTTATCACAGTGCCATCCGTTTTGTCACTAAAGCACCTTATACTACCCACCACCGCGACTTGTATGCTCTAGTCGGCTGGCCCTCGCTACATATTCGCCCACTGGCTCCAGGTCATCTACAAGGCCATGCTAGGCAAAGCTCCGCCTTATCTCAGCTCACTGGTCACGATGGCAACACCCATCCGTAGCACGCGCTCCAGCAGGTGTATCTCATTGAGCATCCCCAAAGCCAACACCTCATTCGGCCGCCTTTCGTTCCAGTACTCTGCTGCCTGTGACTGGAACGAATTGCAAAAATCGCTGAAGTTGGAGACTTTTATCTCCCTCACCAACTTCAAACATCAGCTATCTGAGCAGCTAACCGATCACTGCAGCTGTACATAATCTATTGGTAAATAGCCCACCCATTTTCACCTACCTCATCCCCACAGTTTTTATTTATTTACTTTTCTGCTCTTTTGCACACAAATATCTCTACCTGTACATGATCATCTGATCATTTATCATTCCAGTGTTAATCTGCAATATTGTAATTATTCGCCTACCTCCTCATGCCTTTTGCACACATTGTATATAGACTCCCCTTTTTTTCTCTACTGTGTTATTGACTTGTTAATTGTTTACTCCATGTGTAACTCTGTGTTGTCTGTTCACTCTGCTATGCTTTATCTTGGCCAGGTCGCAGTTGCAAATGAGAACCTATTCTCAACTAGCCTACCTGGTTAAATAAAGGTGAAATAAAAAATAAATAAAAAAACAATAAACAATTCCCGACAAGGACATGGGGGAAACAGAGGGAACATATACAACATGTAATTTCGGAATTGAAACCAGGTGAGTTTGAAAACAAAACAAAATAAATGGAACATGAAAAATGGATCGGCGATGGCTAGAAGACCGGTGATGTCGACCGCCGAACACCACCCGAACAAAGAGAGGAACCGACTTCGCCATAGCCACAAGCAGAACAATTGAAATTGGAGCACGACCAGGTGGACTGGGTCCAGCCAGGAATCAGCAGGCCAGGTAGTCCTGAGGCATGGTCCTAGGGCTCAGATCCATCTGGGAGGGGAGGGAGAGAGACATTTTTTGGGGGAGCATACTCAGTTCCACACAGGACACCAGATAAGACAGAAGAATTACACTGGATATAACAGACTGACCCTAGCCCCTCGGTACGTAAACTATTGCAACTTCTTAACTGTCCCCCACAATGAAATTTGGGAGGGGCCTGTGGCTCTGTCCTCACGTGTTAGTAAGTGCGTATGTTCATCACACGCAATATGTCAGACAGCACTGGCCTGACTTTGACTAAACTTGGGTGAATGATGCGTCTTGCCATAGAGATCTGGCGTTTACAAAAATACACTGATTGGCCAGATGGCGATTGAAACTGCAAACTTTTAAAGGTCATGCCCCTAACCCCGCTATTGACCAATAAACATTCACATGGGCGTGGTATGGCACATAAATGCATATAAATCAGTCAAGTATATTCGTATTGTAACCAAAATTGGTACACATGTTGCAAACAATATCAAGACTCAACATATGCAAGAACATTCATATCGACCCCACAGTGGAGCTATAACAGGCAGACGTTTATATCTCTTGATCTGTTTGACTCGGAGTGATGAAATTTGGCACACATGCTCAGGGATATGAGTCTAGCTAACCCACTCGATATCTCAGACAAAACTTTGGCGAATGATTCGTCTTGCCATAGAGATCACTGATTGGCCCACGGAGGGCGCTGCATCATTCATGGGGGACGACATTTTTAACCTTTGCCTTCTTGAATTGTATTGTTGTAGGCATATCCTTGCATTGTGGATATCGCGCAAGTAGCATGAATCTTCTTTATACCATCTGATTTAAGGTATCTGGTAAAGGCTGCCTAAAAGATACATGCTGAAACTCTTCCCATGGTAGTTTGCTACATTTCTGTGGCCTCGCTCTAAAAACAGAAGGTGCTGTTTGGCTCCAGCCACATCCAGTTGTGAAGCGCCAAGGGACATTGCAGAGTACAATTGTCGCCATAAATATATGTTCCCTGAAATGCCAAGTATTTATGTGCAGCCACTTGGTTTCCTATAGTAGGCTGTACATGGTGCCTACTACTAGAACTACTGTCCTCCCCTCTCTAACCTGTTCCCTGACATGTAGGCTACGTTCCAATGTCCATACTAACATACCACTTAGCTAGAATATGTGTCCAATACATTGCTTCATTCTAGGTAGTATGCTAGTGTGAATATCAGAACGGATGATTGCAGAGATGTTTTCTCAGAGAGAAACGCATCAGGTCTCAGGGAGAGAGTGCTTACATTTTATGGAGACAGTGAATATTTCATGACAAGAACCATAAACTACAAGGAGTAGGATGCTATAGTAAATCTGTCATGTGAGCAGATATGGCATTTGTAAGAGAATTGATGGATTGTTCAGCAACACCAGGGTATTTGTGTGTGTGTCTTTTTGTCTCTCTTTCTCTCTCCAGCCCACCTCAGTTCTAATGCCAGTGTTGAGTAATCCTCTGGGTAGGAAGAAACATGCAGCCAATCATTACCTTACTCCATACGAGACTATTCATTTCTATTCTAATTGCTATTTATTTCCGACGCATCCGCATTTCGGAAGCGTACAAAGCGTCTCTTCATTGGAAATTCATGCCCATGGTTTGATAATCTGTGGAGAATATTGTCCCATGTGTTTTCATATGCATGATGAAACCTCCAAATGGTATGTTTGGACAGTAGTGAGATTATATTTTTACATAAGCTACCATAGGATGTCTACGGAGGTAATATCTTGTTGTTGTGTCGAGGAAGTTTGTTCTACACTACAGCTGATTATTTAGGAGTTTCTCTGTCTTGACTAGGGGAAGAAAATAGGGAAGAAATTCCCAAATTCCACAATTCTCCCAGATTGTCATCAACGTGTTTGAGTGAAGGATTTGTTTGTCTCCTGGGACAGTCGTGGGACTTCGGGTTTGGAAACAATATGCCCCACTGTTGCCCATACTCGCATGCCTTCAGCAAGCCACAAGCTCCCTCCCTCCCTCCAACATTTCTGCTATTCAACCCGATGGCTTCCCTCCCATATCCCCATCAAAAAAGATTCCTTCATGTGTGAGGGAAAGATCCATGCATAGAACACAATGATAGAACACAATGATAGAACACAATGATAGAACACAATGCCTGCCTTTATAGCAGCCACTCCAGTTTGAAAAAAAGAAAAGTGCCATGCTTTGCATTGTTTCTCCTTTAATCTGTGTGTGTGTAGTTAGCAGTGGGCTGGTTCTGTAGAGAGCATCTTTAGAGAAAAGGCCATTTTGAGAGAGAGAGAGAGACACACAGAGAGAGAGAGAGATGAGGCTTTGATGAATGTGATGGCATGTGGTGGGAACTGACTGAGAATAGGGGCTGGAATCAGATCAAATCAGATGAGATCACAGAGATACTGTGGGGCAAAAAAGTATTTAGTCAGCCACCAATTGTGCAAGTTCTCCCACTTAGAAAGATGAGAGAGGCCTGTAATTTTCATCATAGGTACACTTCTGACCATTTGACATTCTCTCAATCTTCTTCTGGATCAGCCAAATGCTCTCTAGCAAACTTCAGACGGGCCTGGACATGTACTGGCTTAAGCAGGGGGACACATCTGGCACTGCAGAATTTGAGACCCTGGCGGCGTAGTGTGTTACTGATTTTTTATTTTATTTTATTTAACCTTTATTTAACATGGTAGGCTTTGTTACTTTGGTCCCAGCTCTCTGTAGGTCATACACTAGGTCCCCCCGTGTGGTTCTGGGATTTTTGCTCACCGTTCTTGTGATAATTTTGACCCCACGGGGTGAGATCTTGCGTGGAGCCCCAGATCGAGGGAGATTATCAGTGGTCTTGTATGTCTTCCATTTTGTAATATTTGCTCCCACACTTGATTTCCTCAAAACAAGCTGCTTACCTATTGCAGATTCAGTCTTCCCAGCCTGGTGCAGGTCTACAATTTTGTTTCTGGTGTCCTTTGACAGCTCTTTGGTCTTGGCCATAGTGGAGTTTGGAGTGTGACTGTTTGAGGTTGTGGACAGGTGTATTTTATACTGATAACAAGTTACAACAGGTGCCATTAATACAGGTAACGAGTGGAGGACAGAGGAGCCTCTTAAAGAAGAAGTTACAGGTCTGTGAGAGCCAGAAATCTTGCTTGTTTGTAGGTGACCAAATACTTATTTTCCACCATAATTTGCAAATAAATTCATAAAAAATCCTACAATGTGATTTTCTGGATTTTTTTTCTCATTTTGTCTGTCATAGTTGAAGTGTACCTATGATGAACATTACAGGCCTCTCTCATCTTTTTAAGTGGGAGAACTTGCACAATTGGTGGCTGACTAAATACTTTTTCGTCACACTGTATATTGGATTAGACAGAGTTCGATGATGGCCTATTGTATGTTCTTTATCCAGCTCTCCAGATGACCTACATTGCCTTCATGGAGTTACACTCTGAGTTATTGCATGTTTATATTTCCCTAATAGTGTTAATAATACCGTATAATCACTCTAAAGGCTATTTCTACCCCTCACCTCTCATCCTCTCTCAATTTTCTCTTCCTTTTTTTGTCTCTGTCCTTCTCTCCATCCCTCTCTCCTTCTGTTATCAGGGCTTGTGGCTGCCAGGCAAGAATGCAGGCTTAGTTCAGCGTAGCAAGGACAGACAGGTCCGTGCAGTGAATGGGAGCATGTAATGAATCGAGGGTGATTGTTGAGGTAGATGATACCTCAACAATAGTTATAGCAGCTGGCAAGTAGCAGGTACTGTAGCAGCTTTGAAGGAAGCTCTAATTTGCTCACTCTGTAGTCGAGAGTAAGAATCTTTTCGCAATGGAGGCCGTATAATTGCTGGACAACTGGTGAAAGGTAAATACCGGAGAGCCCTACAACTGCACTGTAAGATATGACAAGGGACATGATGGCTATATCATGAGGTTACTCGGTCTCTCACACACACAGTATTTTCTTAGTAGGTATAGTCATGTGAAATATAACTTTGATTGAAGTGTTTTGTTCTGATCATAGTGTTTTTTTAAACTGTTTGTTGACATATTCATTTTTGCCATTTCTATAGGTAATGTCAGACATTTTAGTGAATTTTTTTGGCAGAGTTATATGACGTTAACAGGGTAAACTTGATGATAAAGAACATTTGAATCTATGTTGTGGATTGGGATACATCAGAAACATACACTATGTGGACACCTGCTCGTCGAACATCTCTTTACAAAATCATGGGCATTAATATGGAGTTGCCCCCCCCCCCTTCGCTGCTAAAACAGCCTCCACTCTTCTTTGAAGGCTTTCCACTAAATGTTGGAACATTGCTGCAGGGACTTGCTTCCATTCAGCTACAAGAGCATTAGTGAGATCGGGCACTGATGTTGGGCGATTAAGTTTGGCTCGCAGTCGGCGTTCCAATTCATCCAGAAGGTGTTCGATGGGGTTGAGGTCAGGGCTCTGTACAGGCCAGTCAAATTCTTCCACACTGATCTCGACAAACCATTTCTGTATGGAACTCGCTTTGTGCACAGGGGCATTGTCATGCTGAAACAGGAAAGTGTCTTCCCCAAACTGTTGCCACAATGTTGGAAGCACAGCATCGCCTAGAATGTCTTTGTATGATGTAGCGCTAAGATTTCCCTTCATAGGATCTAAGGGGCATAGCCTGAATCATGAAAAACATTATTTGTCCTCCACTAAACTTTACAGTTGGCACTATGCATTCGGGCAGGTAGTGTTTTCCTGGCATCTACCACTGACTTGTTGGAATCCTATGACAGTGCTATGTTGAACGCCACTGAGCGCTTCAGTACGGGCCATTCTACTGCCAACGTTTGTCTATGGAGATTGCCTGGTGGTGTGCTCGATTCTATACACCTGTCAGTAATGGGTGTGGCTGAAATAGCCTAATCCACTAATTTGAAGGGGAGTTCACATACCTTTGGCCATGTAGTGTATTCACCAACCCTGCACATCATTTTAGGGATGCTAATTACTCTGAGAACACTTACGTCCAAGGCTCTTAAATGTACAAAAATGACTATAATTTTGTGTTGGACAACCTTACTTGTGGTTTTCTCGACTTAATTTGCCCACAATGGGTGCATAAGTATTTTCTTAGTCTCACATACGCTCACTCTCAAATCTGGTCATTTATGACACGTACAAATACAGACATGGAAAAGTATGTACAGCAATCTGTTCTGGGCTGACTCGGTGGAAAAGCCAAAAAGAAATGAATAAGAGAGAAGGAATTTGTTGGATAAGGGGAGTGGGGGAGAGGGATGGGTGCAGTAGAGACTAAGGGGAGGGCAGACAGACAGACGAAAGAAGGCTGCAATGCATTCCTGTGTCAGGTCTCAGGGGAGATCACCCTGTGTCTCTGTCTGTTGGCAAAGTGAGGTAATAGAGGATATCAGCAGAATCTGTACACTGTCTTCCTGTGTGTGGTGTATTCTCATCTAATGAATCACATTACTGACTCATCCTGGCTGAGAGGGGCTGAAGGGAGAATCCCAATCAGCAGGGTCTGCCTTTCTCTGGTCTGACGTTTCACAGTCCCTTTGGCCATGGCTAGTTAAGCATTCTGGACCATTCTCTTTCACCTGTAATGTATAGACCCATGTGAATGACCGTGTATGTACAGTATAAACACCACATAAGACGAGACGAAAGACAGAGACACAAAAAGTCGATTAAAAAGTATGATTCATGTTGCCTTTTGTAAACAGCAGGAGTCAGTAACGGCAGAAGGCCTTTGAATCCTTCAGAATCCTTTCATCTCTGTTTGTTAAATGTTCCTCTCACAGGTGTGTTGTGTTTTGTTCCATAGGATCCTCATGTGTCAGAAGGGGTGATTGACAACGCAGTAGATATGGACAGTCTGAACAGGAACCTGCCTGAGTGTGGACGGCAAACCCATCAGGTGTTACAGGTGAGTGTGTGTGTGTGTGTGTGTGTGTGTGTGTGTGTGTGTGTGTGTGTGTGTGTGTGTGTGTGTGCACTGAGTGTACAAAGCGTTAAAAACATCTGCTCTTTCCATGACATAGCCTGACCAGGTGAATCCAGGTGAAAGCTATGATACCTTACTGATTTCACTTGATAAATCCACTTCAATCATGTGAGGGGACAGGTTAAAGAATTTTTAAGCGTTCAGACAACTGAGATATGGATTGTATATGTGTGCCATTCAGGGGGTGAATGGGCAAGACAAAATATGTTAGTGCCTTTGAATGAGGTATGGTTGTAGGTGCCAGGCACACCGGTTTGTGCCAAGATCTGCAACGCTGCTGGGTTTTTCACGCTCAACAGTTTCCTGTGTGTATCAAGAATGGTCCACCAACGAAAGGACATCCAGCTAACGCGACACAACTGTGGGAAGCAGTGGAGTCAACATGGATCAGCATCCCTGTGGAATGCTTTCGACACCTTGTAGAGTCCATGCCCCGCTAATTGAGGCCAAATTTAGTGCAACTCAATATCAGGAAGGTGTTCCTAACATCTGGTATACTCTGTCTGTGTGTGTGTGTGTGTGTGTGTGTGTGTGTGTGTGTGTGTGTGTGTGTGTGTGTGTGTGTGTGTGTGTGTGTGTGTGTGTGTGTGTGTGTGTGTGTGTGGGGGGTGTGTGTGTGTGGGGGGTGTGTGTGTGGGTGTGTGTCTGGGTGTGTATGTATATGTGTGTATTCTGCAGTCTCATCTCTCTAACCACAGCCTGCCCTTCACTACCACTCTGTGATGAGTGTTCTCTTAATGGGGAGGGGGACTGTGAGGCCATTGTGTGAGCGATGCTATAAACTTGGCAAGCAACGTTGGAAACAAAGTCCTGGCCGTCATCGTGATGTGTAATTTTGTTAAATGTTTCCAATGTCAAACCATACCCACGGCATTTTCTCCTCTCCTCTTACTGTGTCCACTGGCGTGACATGTCAAGGCTCCCTGAAGACTATCTAGATAAGAGAACAATGAGTCTGTAACAAGCTGCCTCTGTAGCCACCTGGGGTTGGCATGGCTCTGTGTTGCTGAAACCTGGGTTCAAATACTATTTTAAATCATTTTTAAATCATTTAGCTGGGCATGATTGAACTTGCCTGGCGCAATGGAACCAGTAGAATAGTCCAAAAGTGCAAACTCCGCCCATCTGGCACTCCAGGCAGGCTAAAACAAACGCTTAAGGAATTTGAAAGATGTAAAATAGTCAGTGACTTGGACATGGACTGAAATAGGTGGCGGCACTTATTTTTGGTCCTGGTACCATTTATATTTAGGTGCAGGAACTTCTCAAAACCTTTGAGCTAATATTTTAAAGAAGGTGCAGAAACTCAAGAAGAAGAACATTTTAGGTGGAGGTACTCAGTTCCAGTGAGCTCCTGCCCCAGTCAAGTACTGCTAATAGTATTTGAATGCAGGTGTGATATGATGCAGTGTAGCTACAGATCACTGTTTTTTTAAACGTAGACATCAAAGTCTGAGTCTCCTAATGTGTGTTACAACTTTATAGCACAATGGGCTGCTAGTCTGCTCCTGAAAAGCCCTGCTATAGATAAAAATAGATTGAAACAACCTACCAATCAAGGTAAAGGTGAAGGAACAGCTATAATGGGCACGGAGAGCAAATGGCAGCGCTTGCCAAACTGCCAGGAATTTGGGTTTGTAATTAAAGGGATACTGACATTGAATGTCTTCTTCCTGTCTGGGTAATATAGTCCTACACCAGCTGTACATCAAGTCAGGTGGTCCATAATGCAATTTGCAATTTGTAGTTTGAAAGGGGGGAGGGGAGGGGGTGAGAGAGAGGAGAGAGGAGAGAGGAGAGAGGAGAGAGAGAGCAGGGAGGGAGGAAGGTCATAGAAATGTGAAGTAGGAGAAAGATGAGGTGGACATAGAGAGTGGAGAGAGGAAGAGGGGCTGGAGAGTTAGAGAGGGAACGGGAGGCAGGGCTCAGGGCTTAAAGCAGTAGACAGAGTTTCAGAGCTCTGGAGTGCCACAGGGGAGCAGTAGCACACAGGAAACTGCAGCTCGGTGCCACTAATACAGTAACCTATATTGACATGCAGAGAGAGACAATGACTAAACCAGCATAAGACATCAAAGTGAAAAATATCAAAGGGAGGCTGACAGAAGAGATTGAACTTGTTACAGTAGGTCTTTAGCCTATCAAGCAGGAAACACTTGTATGTTTTTTTCAGAGACGTCTCAGTAAGGTTTAATGAGGATTTTGGGGGGTTGTGTTCAGTAGGGCACACTGTTGCAAAACAAATTGGCAATGGAAAATAAAAATTGTTATTTATATTGGACAGGTTTAGGTAGCATCTGTTTCACTCCGTTTCAAAACGTTTTGTCCCTACTGAACACCACCCTGATGACAGCCAGTAGACAGTGACAAGGAGGCCATGTGGGATTTCAACATTTCATCACCTACTACAAAATGGTGGCATGGTGATTAGGCCTAGTCCAAAATGTGATTACGCTATCCCCCACAGCACTCCTGGGCCCTCATCTACTGCATCTGGTCACTACTGCTAGCAGGCCTGCGCGTTAAAACTATTATAATCTATCACCCCTATCCTCTTCACCCGGGCCCAGCTTTAACTGATCGATCTAATTGAAGGTAGATCATCCTATTTGGACAGCCATGGGTGGCCACCCAACAGAGAGGCTGACTTCATGATCTATCATACTGCTGCTTGGTGTGCAGGGGTTGATTGTAAAGCGGGTGAACGAGAAAGATTATCAGCAAGGATATGCAACAGACTCAAAGTAGCATGCCATACATTGGGCTAATGATAACTGGGCTCAACCATTTTACTCCCTCTAGTCTTCTGCAGTACAATGTTAGAGTAGCCTAGGTATCAAATTAATTAATTTGGACTAAAATGAAATACAAACCCCAAGTGTGCTACACATTCAGAGAGATGTTATGATGATGATGACAAAGAGGTTCTTCACAACTTAGCTCATATGAAATGTCTTCCAGGAAGTAATCTCTTAATTGCAGCTCTCAGTGCTTCAGCGGTTTCAAGTGAGTGCTGTTACCATGACAACTCCTTCTCCCCAAAGCCCAAAACCCCATGCTGGTGTTTTTGCTCTGCGGGCATAACTAGGCTCCTTCACAGCTCACACTCTCTCTGTATAAAGTGATATGTAAACAGCACCAGCAGCCAGCTAGAGCAATGCCATCACACAGAGAATACATTCATACAGGCTGGATGTCCCTGGGCTATGAAATGAACCATAATGTAGGCCTGTGATCCAGTGTAGCTGCTAAAACAGTGTTGAAACATATTGTGCTTATGAATAGATAAATAATGAAAGGGATCATTCTGAATAGCCGACATGGTCATATAATGTCGTGTTTTGTCCTGACTGTTCGTCTGGATAGTGAACATGTATTGTGTGACTGTCTTTTGAAGTGTAAGGGAGCATCCGTCCATTGAGGGTGTGTTAATGGTTAGTCAAAAGGCCAACTGTAGCTTGAGGGTAGTTGTCTAAAGGTCTATTCTCTATCCCATTTGCCTTTTCCAAAATATTTGATGATATTAAGTCTGCTTCCAATCATTAACATACAACTTTACCCCTTTCGTTTTCCACACACCATACCCCATAATGACAAAGCAAAAACAGGTTCTTAGACATTTTTGCAAATGCATTAAAAATAGAAACCAGAAATACATTATTTACATAAGTATTCAGACCCTTTGCTATGAGACTCGAAATTGAACTCAGATGCATCCTGTTAACATGGATCATCCTTGAGATTTTTCTACAACTTGATTGGAGTTCACCTGTGGTAAATTCAATTGATTGGACATGATTTGGAAAGGCACACACCTGTCTATATAAGGTCCCACAGTTGACAGTGCATGTCACAGCAAAAACCAAGCCATGAGGTTGAAAGAATTGTCTGTACAGCTCCGAGACAGGATTGTGCCGAGGCAAAGATCTGGGGAAGGATACCAAAAAATGTCTGCAGCATTGAAGATCCCCAAGAACCCAGAGCCCTCCATCATTCTTAAATTGAAGAAGTTCGGAACCACCAAGACTCTTCCTAGAGCTGGCTGCCCAGCCAAACTGAGCAAACTGACCAAGCTCCAGACTCTGACAGAGCTCCAGACTTCCTCTGTGGAGATGGGAGAACCTTCCAGAAGGACAACCATCCCTGCAGCACTCCACCAATCAGGCCTTTATGGTTGAGTGGCCAGACGGAAGCCACTCCTCAGTAAAAGGCACATGACAGCCCGTTTGGATGCCAAAAGGTATCTAAAGGACTCTCAGACCATGATAAACAAGATTCTCTAGTCTGACAAAACCAAGATTGAACTATTTGGCCTGAATGCCAAGCGTCACATGTGGAGGAAACCAGGCACCATCCCTACGGTGGAGCATTGTGGTGGCAGCATCATGCTGTGGGGATGTTTTTCAGAGGCAGGGACTGGGAGACTAGTCAGGATCAAGAAAAAGATGAAGGGAGCAAAGTAAATAGAGATCCTTGATGAAAACCTGCTCCAGAGCGTGCAGAACCTCAGACCGGGGCGAAGGTTCACCTTCCAACAGGACAATGACCCTAAGCACACAGCCAAGACAATGCAAAAGTGGCTTCGGGACAAGTCTCTGAATGTCCTTGAGTGGCCCAGCCAGACCCCGGACTTGAACCTGATCGAACATGTCTGGAGAGACCTGAAAATAGCTGTGCAGCGACGCTCCCCATCCAACCTGACAGAGCTTGAGAGCATCGGAGAAACTCCCCAAATACAGGTGTGCCAAGCTTGTGCTTTTTCATTATGGGGTATTGTGTGTAGATTGAAAAAATTAATTGTAATCCATTTTAGAATGAGGCTGTAACATAACAAAATGTGGAAAAAGTCAAGGGGTCTGAATACTTTCCGAATGCACTGTAGACTGCCATGTGAGGCCAAATGGAGTTAATACTCTGATAATTGAGTCTGTGACCTTTCTGTTCATAGAGCACGCCACTGGATCTGTTTGAGAGCGGCAAGGGGCTGAAGGTCCAGGCAGAGCGCCCCCATCTGGTCAGTCTGGGCAGTGGCCGTCTCAGTACGGCCATCACACTGCTGCCCCTTCCTGAAGGTGAGCTAATATTTCTTCTATCCAAATGTCAATAGTGAAATGTAAAGGAATTGAGATACTCTGTGGCGTGAGCATTTGCTTGGTTCTTACACTTCTTTTGATTTTTCATGTGTGCTTTTGAATAGTGGGGATTTGCGTGCACACACTCAATGGAGCGCATAATACAGGAACATGCATATGCTCACAGCCCCAGGAGCGTAAAACTGACAGTGGCATGTCCTTCAGCCTTCAGTTCACTTCAGTACCACAATAACCTCTATTGGCTATACACACACACACACTCACACTCACACACACACACACACACACACACACACACACACACACACACACACACACACACACACACACACACACACACACACACACACACACACACACACACACACACACACACACACACACACACACACACCTCAGTCCCAGCAGGATTAAATAGGCTGTGCTCTGACTCTGTTGTCACCTCAATTTCAGAACCATGTGACAGCAGGGGAAGGGGGCAGCACTCTGAAAGCCCCCACCCTAACCCCTCAACCCATCGGTGAAATTGCCCGAAGGCAGAACAGGTTGATTCGTCCCCCCCAATAATTTATTTTAAAAAATGGGGCCCCCCCCGACATCATACGTCATAAGCAATGGCAAAATGCGTAGAATTGCAGGAAATGTTCTTTAATTGTCGACTTTGGGCTTGAAAAACTGTCCAATTCCTCCTCTTTCTCAATTTTCAAACAGAAATGGGGTGTGCCCTTGGAGGTTTATCGATATGTCATTCTGGTCATGCACACCGCAACCGATGTAGCTAGGTCGTTAGCTAAGCTAGCCACTTGTAGGTAGCCAGTAACTTCTCCAGTATGTATTGAGGTAATTTCACAGGATTTGTTTTTGGATGGAATAAGTAGAGACCACTAAGAAATGGCACTTCTGTGGCTAAATATCTTATTCACTCATTATAAAAAATGTTTTAGCATTAAATTACCTGATATGATGGTGCATTGATCATACCAGGTGAATACAAAAAATGTCATAAATAAAAATTAGAAATAAAACCGTTATTTTTGCATTTATGCCCAAAGTCGACCTTTAATGTAACTGTCCAGTGTTTCCAGATTTCTGTGAAATATTACCAATAATTAAGTTAAATAGTTTTCCTTCCTTTCACCAGTTGTCCAGCAAAATGGTAATTAATGATGCTAAAAAGCAACTTTCTGTGTTGGAATGGTGCAAGCATTTTTTAAATAGTCTGTTTGAGTTACAAGTTTGAGGTGGGTTTTTTTAAGTGTTTTTCTCTCCAATGTATGCTTTGGACACAAATACGAGTATGGGATGAGTCAACCACATTATTTGGGTATGAGTTAACAGAAAATTAACTTTTTAAAAGTGAGATTTTCGCTGGCCAGATGGACCCTCTGTCTACTATTCGCCCCCCACCAATATCTACACCACAATTTGGCCCTGACCTCAACCCCCACCACCATCCCTCCCTAACACCCCTTTAGTACCCCCACCCCACCTCCTGCAATGTCCACCACTGCTACCCATTCATCTGGGGAATTCCTTTCTCCAAGCCCCTCTCGGTTTGTCTGGAGTTCTGCGGGGAGTTGGGTATGGAATGCAATGAAAAGGCTGCATCCCAAATGACACCAGATACCCTATATAATGGCAGCTTATTCCCTATGGGCCTTGGTCAAAAGTAATGCACGTTATAGGGATTAAGGTGCTATTTGGGAGGAAGCCTTGGTCCAGGGGGGAGAGAGGATGAGAATGCGTATTGCACTGTGATGTGACATTCCACTGTGTTTTCTCCTCTTATCTGGAGCCCCAGTAGAGATGAGGCTGGACACGGTCAGTGTTGGGCGGAAGGAGGGGGTTGTGGAGGGTGGAATGTGATTTAGCAACAAAGCATTTCTACTTAGCATGTCTGCCTAGTTTAATGAATGACTGCTGGATATGACATTGACTCTCGCCATGAGTTACAAAGACTTGTACAACGGATTAAACCAGAATGAAACAAGATTACGCAATCATTCACTTATTTTCAGGGTTTCACTTCTCTTCCAAGTTGTTCTGTCACTTAATTAATAGGTAACTTTGTCATTATACAGTAACAACATGGACGTTGAACACAATAAGTAAAACACTGTAGTTGAGGTTCAATTTACAGCCACAAACAGCCACAGTCAACATACAGCCACATTCTTCTCTTGGCAACATAGTTTGATGAGACTGCTTCTATGAACATCGAGGGATCATTCTAGCCTGGCAGTAATATTTTAGTACTTCTTTAGCCGACTCCGTTTATTGTATGAACAGATCAGGCTACCACCAGGCTAGAATCTCTCAGTTACAGTGTCCAAAGTTTTCTCATACTCTTCTGGGTGTTGCTCCTGAAGGCAGGACCACGTTGGGCCATGGGGCGATGGACATCAGCATCCAGGGCCCAGGAGTTGCCGCCCAGCACTGCTACATAGAGAACCGGGCAGGGATCATCACTCTCCACCCCTGTGGGAACCAGTGTGCCACAGACGGGCTTCCTGTCACCAAACCGGTCCGCCTGTCACAAGGTATGGCTCCTTACAAACAAACTGACTCGTTGAAATGAACCTCAATGGAAAGGAGTATTTGTTTACTATATATATACTTTATATACAGTACCAGTCAAACATTGGGACACATCTACTCATTCAAGGGTTTTTCTTTATTTTTACTATTTTCTACATTGTAGAATAATAGTGAAGACATCAAACAATTAAATAATGCGTATAAAACAATAGGAGGAAGGGAAACTGGGCAAAATGCCAAGAATAGGAAAGCAATCTATTCCATAGTACACTAGAACACAGTAAACATGGACAACAACCATCTAAACATAGCTGAGGGCAATGGAGCAAAATGTCCACTAGAGGACAATAAATAGACCTATCACAACCCTACAGGAAAGGTAAGAAATCCATATCTTCATTTAATCCAGGGTACTTAGTGGGCTGCAGTCTGTAAATCCATATCTTCATTTAAACCAGGGTACTTAGTGGCCTGTAGTTTGTAAATCCATATCTTCATTTAAACCAGGGTACTTAGTGGGCTGCAGTCTGTAAATCCATATCTTCATTTAAACCAGGGTACTTAGTGGCCTGTAGTTTGTAAATCCATATCTTCATTTAAACCAGGGTATTTAGTGGCCTGAAGTCTGTAAGTCCATATCTTCATTTAAACCAGGGTACTTAGTGGCCTGTAGTTGTAAATCCATATCTTCATTTAAACCAGGGTATTTAGTGGCCTGTAGTCTGTAAATCCATATCTTCATTTAAACCAGGGTACTTAGTGGCCTGTAGTTTGTAAATCTATATCTTCATTTAAACCAGGGTACTTAGTGGCCTGTAGTTTGTAAATCCATATCTTCATTTAAACCAGGGTACTTAGTGGCCTGTAGTTTGTAAATCCATATCTTCATTTAATCCAGGGTACTTAGTGGGCTGCAGTTTGTAAATCCATATCTTCATTTAATCCAGGGTACTTAGTGGCCTGTAGTTTGTAAATCCAAGAACTTTCCCTCTGGTTTAGCTGTTCAAGACGGTGGTATGGCGTACTTGTGTTCCACTAAGCGGTCTTGAAGGCGTCTCTTTGTTTGTCCAATGTAGAACACCTTGCACTGTGGACATTCCAATCTGTAGATGACATGAGTGGTTTTGTAGTTAATGAAATGCTTGACCTGATACTCCATTTTAGAAGCTGTGTCAACTAAATGTTTTTTTTCTGTACAATATTTCTTCAGTGGTTGCATTTTAAAGAGCCCCTGGGTTTGTGGTCTAGCCAAGTTTTTTGAGAGTCACCAGGAAGATAGCTGTGGACTAATTTGTCATTTAGTGTAGGACATCTATTAAAGCTTATGACTGGTGGCTCTGGGAAGACTTGGCGTAGTAGAGTATCACTTTGGATGATTCCCCAATTGTTTTTAATTATTATTTGAATGTTATCTGCTGTATTTTATAACAAAGTACACTCTCTCTGATGTATCACGAGTCTCTGATGTATCACGAGTCACTCCCCTGTTCTCTCTGTCAAGTCAAAATAACGCATATGGAATCATGTAGTAACCAAAAAAGTGTTAAACAAATCAAAAATATATTTTATATTTGAGGTTCTTCAAAGTAGCCACCCTTTGCATTGACGACAGCTTTGCACACTCTTGGCATTCTCTCAACCAGCTTCACCTGGAATGCTTTTCCAACAGTCCTGAAGGAGTTCCCACATATGCTGAGCACTTGTTCACTTCTTTTCGCTCACTCTGCGGTCCAACTCATCCCAAACCATCTCAATTGGGTTGATGTCAGGTGATTGTTGAGACCAGGTCATCTAATGCAGCACTCCATCACTCTCCTTCTTGGTCAAATAACCCTAACACAGTCTGAAGATGTTTTGGGTCATTGTCCTGTTGAAAAACAAATGATAGTCCCACTAACTAAGCGCAAACCAGATGGGATGGCGTATCGCTGCAGAATGCTGTGGTAGCCATGCTGGTTAGGTGTGCCTTGAATTCTAAATAAATCACGACAGTGTCACCAGCAAAGCACCCCCACATCATCACAATTCCTCTTCCAATCTCAAATTTGGACTCATCAGAACAAAGGACAGATGTCCACTGGTCTAATGTCGATTGCTCATGTTTCTTGGCCTAAGCAAGTCTCTACTTATTATTGGGGTTCGTTAGTAGTGGTTCCTTTGCAGCAATTTGACCATGAAGGCCTGATTTACGCAGTCTCCTCTAAACAGTTGATTTTGAGATTCTTGACTTGCCTTGACTTGCCTAGTTAAATAAAATACAATTCCATATGTGTTATTTCCTAGTTTTGATGTCTTCACTATTATTCCACAATGTGGAAAATAGTAAAAATAAAGAAAAACCCTATAATGAGTAGGTGTGTCCAAACTTTTGACTGGTACCTTATATGTATATACATGGACGGATGGTGCTGGGCTCACAATTGGCCCAGCATCGTTAGGGTTTGGCCTGGGTAGGCCGTCAATGTAAATAAGAATTTGTAACTTGCCTAGTGAAATAAAGGTTAAATAAAAAAATATTGTTCCATTGGGAGGAAACCTCTTGATTTTCAATACATCACATTCTTTCACCAGGATTTCAGAATTTATGCTGAAGGAACAGGCCCTCCCCTCCCAGGCCCTTCCTCTCTGACATTAGTCACAGTACTTACATTATCTCAGCAGCTTCTTGGCTCCATAGAATCACTACAATTTGGTAGTCATAAACTAACTCATTCAATTTTTAGATAGTAACAAGAGAGCTAACAGTTGGAGGCTAATGATAACACTGGCTATCTCCTGGTGTCCCCCAACCTGGATTGTCTTGTAAATCCAAGCGGGGATATGGCTATTTTTATTCCACACCTCTTACTCCAACAGATCCCCTTCTACCCCTGGGGGTGAAAGGTGAAATAATGATTTTTGAGGGAATAATTGTATTTCTATATTATATCTATATATATATATACAGTGGGGCAAAAAAGTATTTAGTCAGCCACCAATTGTGCAAGTTCTCCCACTTAAGAAGATGAGAGAGGCCTGTAATTTTCATCATAGCTACACTTCAACTATGACAGACAAAATGAGAAGAAAAAAAATCCAGAAAATCACATTGTAGGATTTTTAATGAATTTATTTGCAAATTATGGTGGAAAATAAGTATTTGGTCACCTACAAACAAGCAAGATTTCTGGCTCTCACAGACCTGTAACTTCTTCTTTAAGAGGCTCCTCTGTCCTCCATTCGTTACCTGTATTAATGGCACCTGTTTGAACTTGTTATCAGTATAAAAGACACCTGTCCACAACCTCAAACAGTCACACTCCAAACTCCACTATGGCCAAGACCAAAGAGCGGTCAAAGGACACCAGAAACAAAATTGTAGACCTGCACCAGGCTGGGAAGACTGAATCTGCAATAGGTAAGCAGCTTGGTTTGAAGAAATCAACTGTGGGAGCAATTATTAGGAAATGGAAGACATACAAGACCACTGATAATCTCCCTCGATCTGGGGCTCCACGCAAGATCTCACCCCGTGGGGTCAAAATGATCACAAGAAAAAAATCCCAGAACCAGTGCAGTGGGGGGACCTAGTGAATGACCTGCAGAGAGCTGGGACCAAAGTAACAAAGCCTACCATCAGTAACACACTACGCCGCCAGGGACTCAAATCCTGCAGTGCCAGACGTGTCCCCCTGCTTAAGCCAGTACATGTCCAGGCCCGTCTGAAGTTTGCTAGAGAGCATTTGGATGATCCAGAAGAAGATTGGGAGAATGTCATATGGTCAGATGAAACCAAAATATAACTTTTTGGTAAAAACTCAACTCGTCGTGTTTTGAGGACAAAAAATGCTGAGTTGCATCCAAAGAACACCATACCTACTGTGAAGCAGGGGGTGGAAACATCATGCTTTGAGGCTGTTTTTCTGCAAAGGGACCAGGACGACTGATCCGTGTAAAGGAAAGAATGAATGGGGCCATGTATCGTGAGATTTTGAGTGAAAACCTCCTTCCATCAGCAAGGGCATTGAAGATGAAACGTGGCTGGGTCTTTCAGCATGACAATGATCCCAAACACACCGCCCGGGCAACGAAGGAGTGGCTTCGTAAGAAGCATTTCAAGGTCCTGGAGTGGCCTAGCCAGTCTCCATATATCAACCCCATAGAAAATCTTTGGAGGGAGTTGAAAGTCCATGTTTCCCTGCAACAGCCCCAAAACATCACTGCTCTAGAGGAGATCTAACAAAGGGTATATAACAAAGTATTGAGAGAAACTTTTGTTATTGACCAAATACTTATTTTCCACCATAATTTGCAAATGAATTCATTAAAAATCCTGGATTTTTTTTTCTATTTTTGTCTGTCATAGTTGAAGTGTACCTATGATGAAAATTACAGGCCTCTCTCATCTTTTTAAGTGGAGAACTTGCACAATTGGTGGCTGACTAAATACTTTTTTGAGGAATAATGGTTTGAGGCTGTTTTTCATGGTTCGGGTTAGGCCCCTTAATTCCTGGGAAGGGAAATCTTAACGCTACAACATACAATGACATTCTAGACGATTCTGTGCTTCCAACTTTGTTGGAAGGCCCTTTCCTGTTTCAGCATGACAATTCCCCCATGCACAAAGCAGAGGTCCATATAGAAAGGGTTTATCGAGATCTGTGTGGAAGAACTTGTCTGGCCTGCACAGAGACCTGACTTCAACCCAACCGAACACCTTTGGGATGAATTGGAATAATAATTAGTGCCCGACCTCCCTAGTGTTCTTGTGGCTGAATGGAAGCAAGTCCCAACAGCTCTGTTCCAACATCAGGTGTCCACATACTTTTGGCCATATAGTGTATCATAAACAGAAAGTCATGCCATGACTAACCTGGTAGACAGTCAGACAGACTCAGAGGATACACAACTACTATTGGAGGAAATGGGTGAGGTTGATTCAGACGAGACAGATTTGGGATTGCACAAAGGAGCTCTGACTCAGGGTTACTGCCCCCCTACTCTACACCAACCCCTTTTCTCTTTCTCTCTGGTGTGGATATTCGTTTGAGCCTGTCGGAGACAGCTGCGGTTTCAACACCAACCATCTCTCTCCCGCTGCCAGGAGTCACGTTGAAACAATCATGCGCGTGTAGCCTACTGCGATAGTTAGTGACTGACTGTGAAATCGGGCAATACACGAGGCTGCGTTGGAAGGAACAATAGACAACAACGAATTGTAACGCAAAATATTTAACTGAAATGGATTGCATCCCTACGCGTTGAATTAACTAATTTTTATGCTGGCTCCACTAGAAGGCAGGTGGAGAGCGCTCTTTGTGAAAACATAACGTAAAACTATATGAGTAGCCTGTGGAAGAATACTGATAAATATTATCATAACCAAAAGAATCGTCAAGACAAGCACGCATTAAAGCTTTCTGTTCTTCAACAATCATTTGCCGTTCAGGAAAAACACGTGGCTCGTTTTAAAGGAGCAGCTGCGATGTTAACAGCGGAGGGCAAGAGGACTTTCATTTGGATTTAAAGTAAGCTTTTCTTCAGAATTAAAGATAATGTATGTGCTGTAGAGTGTTTCAACTGTGTGTTGTATCTACATTTTTTTGCAATTGCTTAAACATCAATTAAGGCCCACAAACCGAAAGCGAGTCGCTTGATTCGCTATAGTAGATGGGTGACGTTATACAGCAGGTATTACATTGTAACATCCAAATTATACCATTGACCCTAATCTCGAATCATGCATATATGATACAACGTATTCTCAATAACGTATATTGTCAAAAATATGATGTACCTGAACCATTGCACCAGTAAAATAACATTGATATTTTGTATTAATATTGAGTAATGGCAATACATCACGCTGGTTCCGCACAAAATATGTGATTTTGTTTTGTTTGTAATATATTATATATATATATATATATATATATATATATATATATATATTTGTCAACTTTGAAGATGACTTTTATCTCATATTTCTGCAATAGTATTGTTTATTCCACTGAACTTCCTCATCCACCTGAGTTCAATTTACAGACAGAAAAACATAGGTTGAAATCACTAGCCAAATCCCCGACTATGACACTACAGTGATCCCTTTTCATTTTGTCATGGTCACCGGATGCCTGTTTACGGGATACATTTCTATTCCTGGTCGATGTGACCTAAGCATGCTGTTAACCCTGTGTAGAATCTAGATGCGGTCTATTCTCATATTAGCAAGCCCACTCCAAACTCCCCCGTCCAACATTCTGTCATTTCTGACACATTGCATTGACCCTCATTGTATGCATAGGAAGTAAAGAGACCCCCTCTGCAAACAAGCATTGGGCTGTCATACAGTTCCCTCCTATTTTTCAGCTTGGTGAGCCCCATATCCTCCTGCTCATGCTTGGTGGGACCTGGACTCCTCTGTTTGTGAGGCCACGTCCACAGAGCGAGGATAGAGAAGTAACCCATAGCCATCTGTTTCACTGACATGACCAGCAGGAGTATTTATGGTCTTATGATGTTCCGGCAAAAGGAGGTGAGGGTGAGAGTGCGTTCAGTGCACATCTGTTACTAGACCCCCTCACACCTCATTGTGCCACTCACAGAAGGTGGCAGATAGTTTCAATATATTGTATCTGGGACAGATGTTATTGAATACATTTCTCAATTATGAAAGTATATGAATAGGAAGAAGCTTGAAATCCTTATCGGTGGTATCAAATCCCACATGATATACTGTAGATGGTTGACTGTGTTACTTATTTTAGCACCAAATGAACAGCAGTGTGTCTTACCAAAATACTGACACCATCATTCAATTTATTATTCACAAGCTTAAAATGTACTTTCTCATCGGGTATTGCTGTATAGGTTACCTTTAACAAGTAGACTGACATCCTAATTCTGACATCCAACTCAGTTATGTTGGTGAAAATAGAATGGACATATGAGAACGTGTTCTTCTCAGATGAACTTCCACTGCTTTCCTGTGAATCTCCTATCTATCTTTTGGTATTGTGTGGCTGCACTTTATGTCCTCTGCATTGGCTAAAGCATTGAGTGATTAACTGGTGAGCTTGAAAGTGTCTGGACTTTCCTTAAGCAGTAAAACACAACAATGCCATGGCAACTGTCTTGCTTACTTTTTTGGCATCCCTTTGTCCAGGATGTCCTCTGCTTTAGAGATGTCTGACACTCTAGGTCAAAGGGAGTCTTTCTTTGTTGAAGCCAACTGAAACATCTCAGCTGATCGCTATTTTTCATACATGCCCTCACGTTATCAGAATAATCAGAAGTATTTGCTATCAGCCAAGTTTCCTATATCTTATTTCAGTGGTCCCAATGGCTCACTTTCCAAGGCGTAATAATGAAGATATTTTTGGCAAGCTATACTACATTAAAATGATGATATGAAAATGCTTTCATATTGTTGCTTGACAAGGTTCAAGCAAGGGTTTAACTCCAGGGAATGTGGTCTAAATGTGACACTAGCATGATATAAGACAATGTAGTACCCCTCAGGTATGCCAACCCAACCTTCTCCTATGGTTACTTTCATCTACCAGTTTTTCATGAAAGATTATATCTTGAGGTGATGCTGTTGTCCTTGCAGATCAAGGTCTGTCATTTCCTGGAGATTTGAATCCCTGCCAGTGCCAAGGTGTTTTCAGGGAATAATGGTCTGTGCTCGTTGGTGTCACTTCTAGTTGTGTCAAAGTGCCCTTGAAGTAAAGACATATCCACACCCATCTCAGACAACCTCATCTGTGCTTTTCGGTTTAGAATATTGAAAATATAGTCTTGTCAAATCACCCGTTGACTTCTCTTAAGTCTTTATTCTTGAGTAGGATACATGGTTGACTTATTGGTTGTAATTGAATAACATGAATATGGTAACTTGCAGAGACAGCCCCATACGAGATAAGAAAGATATACATTGGAGCCATTCCCAAAGTGCACTCACTGTGATGAGAACCCAATGACTTCTGCCATTAATGGAGTGGTAAAGGAGAACTCTGCCTGGCGATGTTGAGAGAATCAATCTCGCTGATTAACTGTGAGGATCTTGGCTGCTCAGCCGCCAGTCCCGTTCTCTTCCAACAGCCCCAATTCATTCTTTTCTGTGATGTTTTGTTTTTCATTTACCATTGACCCGTGTCCTCACCCAAATGACGTCATGAATTTTAATTATAAAAATGGCAACGTGTCATATTTTACGGTCAGGTCGCTTTAGCAAAGAACTTGAATAAACGTTGCACTCTCGTGCTGTTTGGAGATCAGAGGTGAGTTTTTTTTTTAAGCTCAGCCTTCTGCTGAACAGAGTAATGAAATATTGCTCTTAATCCCATCTCTTATTGGAATCCATGAGATGCTTGCCTCTGGTGAAAGGGTTCTACACTTCAAGTCTGAGGAGAGCTGAAAACATATGGACGGATTACATTTTTTATTATTTTTATTAATTGAACCTTTATTTAACTAGGCAAGTCACGACACTGGGCCAATTGTGCGCTGCCCTATGGGACTCCTAATCACGACTGGTTATGTTACAGCCTGGAATTGAACCAGAGTCTGTAGTGATGCCTCTAGCACTGAGATGTAGTGCCTTAGACTGCTGCGCCACTTGGGAGCATGAGAGGAGCTGGGACCAAAAATCGTCCCTGGCATTTCTAACACCATACCCAAACCGGACGCTTGCTGTTGCTAGATCATTTGTCCTGGGATATAAACGTTGAGTTGTTATTTTACCTGAAATGCACAAGGTCCTCTACTCAGACAATTAATCCACACATAAAATGGTCAACCGAATAGTTTCTAGCCATCTCTCCTCTTTCCAGGCTTTTTCTTCTTTGGACTTTATATGGCAATTGGCATCTAACTTTCATAGGTGTATTACCACGACCGACTGACCTCAGTTCATCTTTCAATCACCCACGTGGGTATAACCAATGAGGAGATGGCACGTTGGTTTCTGCATTTATAAACCAATGAGGAGATGGGAGAGGCAGGACTTGCACCGCTTTCAGTATGGAACTGAATGGAACTGACTTCTATTTTAGCGCTTGTCAATACAGATGCTCATTGGCACGCGTGAGCGGTGTGGGTGCAATGATTGAATGACATGTATGTGTACATTTATTTTGCAATGCTCACGCACGCGACGCGAGTGGTGTGGTCAGCATGTAACACCCCTGCCCATTATTTTCCTTGAGGCCCCCACACCGGGCCATTTTTCCTCTTGAGACCGGCCCATTTTTGAGCCAGCTAATGATAATTTTGCACAAAAAACATGTTAGGCAGACTATCTGGTCTAAAAATGGACCAGCCCAACTGGCATTTGCCAGAAGTATGTCCAGTCTGCCCCTGGAGTGGAGATCCCTATAGGGGAACATGATCACCCAAGGATCTATTCTACAACCCTGTCACTGGTTTAGTGCACCCGCTGCCTATACTCTGTCCTCTCCTATGATTAACCAAAGGTGATTGACTAGGGAATGTCCAATGGGAATGTGACCCCTACAATGTTATGGAAGTGCTCTAGTGGAGATCTCCACAGACCACCTAGGGAGTTGGGTTAGGTATCTCTGTGTTATGATTTGGTATAATCGTGGTCTGGTTAATAGTCAGTAGATTGACATTTGCTCAACAGCTCTGTCTCAGTAGAAATAAGCTGAGGAGGAGCCCCTGGACAGAGGCATGGTGGGACAGCATGAACAGGGCATGGAGGTGAAGGGAGGTGCTGCAGCGAGGAGCTCACAACCTGAGGGTTTTTACATAGGGGAGGCCTCTCACACTTCAGTGTTGTGATGCCAAAATATTAGCAACATCCACACAATCACATATATCAATAATTTATCCTAAGGTCTTAGTAGGTTGCTCATTACTTAGTGCCCTGAGTTTTCCCCGGTCTGGTCAAATGGTTTGGAAATACTCTGGGCCCTACTCTTAATACAGAGAAATTGTGAATAAAGAGATTAAGTTAAGTATGGAAGCCTCCAGTCTCCAGACACACGTTCACATCCAGGTAAGTCTGATGACAAGATGCAAATGATTCAAGCTCAATGTGTTACCGCCATCGATCAATCTTTATGTCTCTAAAGACGTTCTCCATTTATCTATTCCTCTGTACTGCAAAAGATGACTACTAGATTTATTGAATTCCAGCATAGTGATTGCCTGGGGATCTTGCTAATGGTATTGACTCACTCAATTACCATTTGTTGTGAAAGATAGTTAATTATGAAAACAAGGCAGGAGAATCACAGCATGCTATTTTATGTGTCCCGTACTCTGATTAGACCTGCGTGCTTAATCTAATTTATGATTCCACCCTGGGCTTAGGCAGTGGTAGGCCTGAGGGCCAGGCCCACCCACTGGGGAACCAGGTCCACCCAATCAGATTGAGCAAATAAAAAGGTAACACACCTACAGCACCTGTCAAAAGTTTGGACACAACTACTCTTTCCAGGGGTTTTCTTTAATTTTCACTATTTTCTACATTGTAGAATAATAGTGACGACATCAAAACTATGAAATAACACATATGGAGTCATGTAGTAGCCAAAAAGTGTTAAACAAATCATAATGTATTTTATATGTCAGATTCTTCAAAGTACATTTACATTTACATTTAAGTCATTTAGCAGACGCTCTTATCCAGAGCGACTTACAAATTGGTGCATTCACCTTATGACATCCAGTGGAACAGTAGTGCATCTAAATCTTTTAGGGGGGTGAGAGGGATTACTTTATCCTATCCTAGGTATTCCTTAAAGAGGTGGGGTTTCAGGTGTCTCCGGAAGGTGGTGATTGACTCCGCTGTCCTGGCGTCGTGAGGGAGTTTGTTCCACCATTGGGGGGCCAGAGCAGCGAACAGTTTTGACTGGGCTGAGCGGGAACTGTACTTCCTCAGTGGTAGGGAGGCGAGCAGGCCAGAGGTGGATGAACGCAGTGCCCTTGTTTGGGTGTAGGGCCTGATCAGAGCCTGGAGGTACTGAGGTGCCGTTCCCCTCACAGCTCCGTAGGCAAGCACCATGGTCTTGTAGCGGATGCGAGCTTCAACTGGAAGCCAGTGGAGAGAGCGGAGGAGCGGGGTGACGTGAGAGAACTTGGGAAGGTTGAACACCAGACGGGCTGTGGCGTTCTGGATGAGTTGTAGGGGTTTAATGGCACAGGCAGGGAGCCCAGCCAACAGCGAGTTGCAGTAATCCAGACGGGAGATGACGAGTGCCTGGATTAGGACCTGCGCCGCTTCCTGTGTGAGGCAGGGTCGTACTCTGCGGATGTTGTAGAGCATGAACCTACAGGAACGGGCCACCGCCTTGATGTTAGTTGAGAACGACAGGGTGTTGTCCAGGATCACGCCAAGGTTCTTAGCGCTCTGGGAGGAGGACACAATGGAGTTGTCAACCGTGATGGCGAGATCATGGAACGGGCAGTCCTTCCCGGGAGGAAGAGCAGCTCCGTCTTGCCAAGGTTCAGCTTGAGGTGGTGATCCGTCATCCACACTGATATGTCTGCCAGACATGCAGAGATGCGATTCGCCACCTGGTCATCAGAAGGGGGAAAGGAGAATATTAATTGTGTGTCGTCTGCATAGCAATGATAGGAGAGACCATGTGAGGTTATGACAGAGCCAAGTGACTTGGTGTATAGCGAGAATAGGAGAGGGCCTAGAACAGAGCCCTGGGGGACACCAGTGGTGAGAGCACGTGGTGTGGAGACGGATTCTCGCCACGCCACCTGGTAGGAGCGACCTGTCAGGTAGGACGCAATCCAAGCGTGGGCCGCGCCGGAGATGCCCAACTCGGAGAGGGTGGAGAGGAGGATCTGATGGTTCACAGTATCGAAGGCAGCCGATAGGTCTAGAAGGATGAGAGCAGAGGAGAGAGAGTTAGCTTTAGCAGTGCGGAGCGCCTCCGTGATACAGAGAAGAGCAGTCTCAGTTGAATGACTAGTCTTGAAACCTGACTGATTAGGATCAAGAAGGTCATTCTGAGAGAGATAGCGGGAGAGCTGGCCAAGGACGGCACGTTCAAGAGTTTTGGAAAGAAAAGAAAGAAGGGATACTGGTCTGTAGTTGTTGACATCGGAGGGATCGAGTGTAGGTTTTTTCAGAAGGGGTGCAACTCTCGCTCTCTTGAAGACGGAAGGGACGTAGCCAGCGGTCAGGGATGAGTTGATGAGCGAGGTGAGGTAAGGGAGAAGGTCTCCGGAAATGGTCTGGAGAAGAGAGGAGGGGATAGGGTCAAGCGGGCAGGTTGTTGGGCGGCCGGCCGTCACAAGACGCGAGATTTCATCTGGAGAGAGAGGGGAGAAAGAGGTCAGAGCACAGGGTAGGGCAGTGTGAGCAGAACCAGCGGTGTCGTTTGACTTAGCAAACGAGGATCGGATGTCGTCGACCTTCTTTTCAAAATGGTTGACGAAGTCATCTGCAGAGAGGAGGAGGGGGGGAGGATTCAGGAGGGAGGAGAAGGTTGCAAAGAGCTTCCTAGGGTTAGAGGCAGATGCTTGGAATTTAGAGTGGTAGAAAGTGGCTTTAGCAGCAGAGAGAAAGAGGAAAATGTAGAGAGGAGGGAGTGAAAGGATGTCAGGTCCGCAGGGAGGCGAGTTTTCCTCCATTTCCGCTCGGCTGCCCGGAGCCCTGTTCTGTGAGCTCGCAATGAGTCGTCGAGCCACGGAGCGGGAGGGAGGACCGAGCCGGCCTGGAGGATAGGGGACATAGAGAGTCAAAGGATGCAGAAAGGGAGGAGAGGAGGGTTGAGGAGGCAGAATCAGGAGATAGGTTGGAGAAGGTTTGAGCAGAGGGAAGAGATGATAGGATGGAAGAGGAGAGAGTAGCGGGGAGAGAGAGCGAAGGTTGGGACGGCGCGATACCATCCGAGTAGGGGCAGTGTGGGAAGTGTTGGATGAGAGCGAGAGGGAAAAGGATACAAGGTAGTGGTCGGAGACTTGGAGGGAGTTGCAATGAGGTTAGTGGAAGAACAGCATCTAGTAAAGATGAGGTCGAGCGTATTTCCTGCCTTGTGAGTAGGAGGGGAAGGTGAGAGGGTGAGGTCAAAAGAGGAGAGGAGTGGAAAGAAGGAGGCAGAGAGGAATGAGTCAAAGGTAGACGTGGGGAGGTTAAAGTCGCCCAGAACTGTGAGAGGTGAGCCGTCCTCAGGAAAGGAGCTTATCAAGGCATCAAGCTCATTGATGAACTCTCCGAGGGAACCTGGAGGGCGATAAATGATAAGGATGTTAAGCTTGAAAGGGCTGGTAACTGTGACAGCATGGAATTCAAAGGAGGCGATAGACAGATGGGTACGGGGAGAAAGAGAGAATGACCACTTGGGAGAGATGAGGATCCCGGTGCCACCACCCCGCTGACCAGAAGCTCTCGGGGTGTGCGAGAACACGTGGGCAGACGAAGAGAGAGCAGTAGGAGTAGCAGTGTTGTCTGTGGTGATCCATGTTTCCGTCAGTGCCAAGAAGTCGAGGGACTGGAGGGAGGCATAGGCTGAGATGAACTCTGCCTTGTTGGCCGCAGATCGGAAGTTCCAGAGGCTACCGGAGACCTGGAACTCCACGTGGGTCGTGCGCGCTGGGACCACCAGATTAGGGTGGCCGCGGCCACGCGGTGTGGAGCGTTTGTATGGTCTGTGCAGAGAGGAGAGAACAGGGATAGACAGACACATAGTTGACAGGCTACACAAGAGGCTACGCTAATGCAAAGGAGATTGGAATGACAAGTGGACTACACGTCTCGAGTGTTCAGAAAGTTAAGCTTACGTAGCAAGAATCTTATTGACTAAAATGATTAAAATGATACAGTACTGCTGAAGTAGGCTAGCTGGCAGAGGCTGCGTTGTTGACTATGTAGGCTAGCTGGCAGTGTCTGCGTTGTTGACACTACACTAATCAAGTCGTTCCGTTGAGTGTAATAGTTTCTACTGTGCTACTGTGCTGCTATTCGGGGCTAGCTGGCTAGCTAGCAGTGTTGATTACGTTACGTTGCGTTAAAAAGTAGCCACCCTTTGCCTTGATGACAGCTTTGCACACTCTTGGCATTCTCTCAACCAGCTTCATGAGGTAGTCACCTAGAATACATTTCAAATAGCAGGTGTGCCTTGTTAAAAGTTAATTTGTGGAATTTCTTTCCTTCTTAATGCGTTTGAGCCAATCAGTTGTGTTGTGACAAGGTAGGGGTGGTATACAGAAGATATCCCCTATTTGGTAAAAGACCAAGTCCATATTATGCCAAGAACAGCTCAAATAAGCAAAGAGAAATGACAGTCCATCATTACTTTAAGACATGAAGGTCAGTCAATCTGAATCATTTCAAGAACTTCAAGTGCAGTCGGAAAAAACGTCAAGCACTATGATGAAACTGGCTGTCATGCTGCGGAGGATAAGTTCTAGTTAACGGCACCTCAGATTGCAGCCCAAATAAATGCTTCGCAGAGTTCAAGTATCCGACACACCTCCACATCAACTGTTCAGAGGAGACTGCGAGAATCAGGCCTTCATGGTCAAATTGATGCAAAGAAACCACTACTAAAGGACACCAAAAAGAAGAAGAGACTTGCTTGGGCCAAGCAACACGCGCAATGGATATTACCCTGGTGGAAATCTGTCCTTTGGTCTGATGAGTCCAAATTTGAGATTTTTCAACCGCTGTGTCTTTGTAAGACGCAGAGTAGGTGAATGGATGATCTCCACATGTGTGGTTCCCACCGTGAAACATGGAGGAGGAGGTGTGATGGTGTTGCGGTGCTTTGCTGGTGACACAGTCTGTGATTTATTTAGAATTCGAGGCACACTTAACCAGCATGGCTACCACAGCATTCTGCAACAATACGCCATCCCATCTGGTTTGCGCTTAGTGGAACTATCATTTGTTTTTCAACAGGAAAAATGACCCAAAACACACCTTCCAGGCTGTGTAAGTGCTATTTGACAAAGAAGGAGGGTGATGGAGTGCTGCAACAGATGACCTAGCCTCCACAATCACCCAACCTCAACCAAATTGAGATGGTTTGGGATGAGTTGGACCGCAGAGTAAAGGAAAAACAGCTAACAATTGCTCAAGAGTGTGCAAAGCTGTCATCAAGGCAAAGGGCGGCTACTTTGAAGAATCTCAAATATACATTTGTTTAACACTTTCATAGTTTTGATGTCTTACTCTTATTCTACAATGTAGAAAATAGTAAAAATAAAGAAAAACCCTTGAATGAGTAGGTGTGTCCAAATCTTTAAAAATGCTAAATCTCTCAGCCTCATGGCAAAATGTATAGAATAGCATGATATGCTATAAAACTGCACACATTCCTCTCTGCCCCATGGCAAAATTGCAGGAAATTCGCTTTAAAATAGCAACATTTTCTCTTAACCTCATGGCACAATCTGTGGAATAGAGATTAGCTATAAAACTATATTCTTTTCTCTCAATTGTGTTAAATCTATAGACACATACTGCTGATTAGTGTTTCCCTATGCCAAGGGATCCATCAATATAATTAGGTCTGTAATGGCTGAATTGATGAGTCTTAATTGACATTGATGTGGTTGACAGAAAATGACCCTGTCCTGTCACTGCAGGTGACTACTGACTAGCCATTTACGCAGCTGTTGTATTCAAGATCTTCAGAATGTTGTTGTCTGTACACTAACTTACACTCAACAAATCACAGCATGCTATTTTATGTGCGATATTTTCCTTGCATTGTTATGATCAACCACCAGTACATGACTAGATGTAATGGTTTTGCTCTCCTCCCTCTGAGGAAATAAAAACTATCAGAAATTAATTCATCTTATGAGTCATATTTCAAGGTTCGCCCTAGCTAGCTATTCAACGGTTGTTAGTTCTTGAACTTGTTATGTCCTTGACACACTTGATGCCTGTGCTTGTCCAGTGTGTTGTCTCACTCTGTTGTTCACTCCTGGTTATAGGCTTATGAGCGCACACACACACACACACACACACACACACACACACACACACTACTGTAGCTTGGAAATTGTGTAAACGAGCAGCTCTTTGTGTGGTTTGCTGTGATGGCCTGTCGTGTCACTGCTCAGCTGTAGAGGCAGCAGGATGGGGCACTGTTACCCCTTTGCCCTGGGCCTGTGGTGTGTGTGCAGGCGTGTGTATGTAATGTGTGCGTGTATCATTACTCATTGTGTATTTATTCCTTGTGTTATTATTTTTTTGAGTATTTCTCTTTTTTAAATTTTTATCTCTGCATTGCCGGGTAGGGCCCGTAAGTAAGCATTTCACCTGTTTAGTGAAGCATGTGACAAATCAAATTTGATCTGATTTTGTCCAATATATGTCCGTTTATATGTCCGTTTGTGGGTGCGTGTGTGCTTTTTTCTGGTGCAGCAGACACTTTTAGTTAACCCTCACCGGAAGCCACAGACAGAGAGGCACACGAGGTCCTTTGGTTGCCGAGATCTTTGGATCAGTCCCTAAGGGAGAAGGAAAAAGGGCAGAACAGACGCAAACAGTCAGTGAAGTTCAGCGTGTGATGAAAACAACAGGAGAACCAGTCTCCTTCTTCTAACATCAGCAACCAAGTATAACGCTTCTTCATCCACTGCCTGTATTCCAATAGAGCTGTACAGCTGTATTGGGTAAAGTTAACAGGGCCATGTTAGCCTGACAGGATTTTTCTGCTGTGGGAGACCGATACAGTTCTGCATTCACAGTTCGTATCTGCATTCTGCACAGACTACATACTTTTAAAGAGTTTATTTTATTTTCCCCTATGGAACTTCATTTGTGGTGTCAGATACAACCACATACAAGTAATTGCAATCACACATAACTGCGTTTTTCTTCCTCACTCTGCAATTTTTACATTTTTATATGACCCTGATGGTATGATGTGCAACATCTATGCTATTAATACATTGGATCAAGTCTGTACAGCACGCGTGTGCTCTCTGAATAGCCAATGAGTTGTGAGGTAGAGTTGGCTTACAGTGTGTGAGGGCTGTAGCCCGGGGCTATGTCATTTGAAGGGTGGGTCTGACACTGGGCGTGATTGAGTTTTCCCTCCCTCAAATCGTGTTGATGCAGGTCAAAGCCATGCCTCTGTTCTCCTTGGCTCTGACTCAGGCCTGCCAAAACACACAACCTCTGTCTCCTGAAGAAGAACAGAGAGCGTGTACAGACAGATATTCAGCTGATGTGGCGCTCTCCTCTACAATCTTAAGTAATACTGTTATAAAATGTAATACGTCTCAGTACTACCCATCACATCACTTGTTTTTATGTTTGCCTCCCCAGAGACATTAATTTCATATTTTATTATCAAATGTGGACATAAACATCATATATAATAGAAAGGGCCTGAAACTTTTCAAATTTTCCCCATTAGTCAAACAATTAAAGCTAAGCTCAACTCTGTCGACATAAAAACAAAATGTATCTGCTTCTTCGCTGCATTGGCGTCATCTCGTCTCCCTACACTGATGTGATAGCTACCACGGTAATTCAGCTGTGCCTGTGTCTGTGTCCTAATCACGTCCTGTCCAGTCAGAGCCTGTGAAGTAATCAACTGTTTTTCCCCACTGCCATGGAATAAAAAGGCATCTGGCTGCATTGTACACACTGTATGCATCCCAAGTGAAATCGTATTCCCTATATAGTGCACTACTTCTGAACAGGGCTCTATGGGCCCTGGTTAAAAGTAGTGCACTCTAAAGGGAATAGGGTGCATCTGGATCTCACCCAATGATGGTGCTCTGATTGAAAAGTTTCCATGAAAGCCTTTTTACCCCAGGTTCTCTGGTTGCTGATGACAGGTATCAGTTAACAGACCACCCTCTATTTATCTCAATCTAAAATATATTTTCAGCTATTCACTGTATAATGGGACTATATTTGGACAGTACAGTAGCAATCTTTGCTTTCTTCTGATTACTTTTAGTTAGTAGGATACAGGACTGAATTAGAATGTTTCAGATTGTTCAAGCAAGGCTTTAAGTCGATCAGAATAGGCACTACAAGCACAGGGTCTTTTCCATAGAGATAAAACTAAATCTATGGTCTTCACTCACAAGGCAATGTGCAATGCTTACATAGAAGTGAGTTACAGGCTTTTTCATATCCCGTTGTTATGCAATGTCTATCAAACCCCTCACTACCTTATCAATCTGTCAGACCCCAGTGACTTGTAATAACTGATGCTGAAAAGATCAAGTATATTTCCAGTAACATTGTCCAGACTTATATTGGATGTGTTTCACTCATATATTACAGAGGCAACATCAGTTGAAGCTAAAGCTGATAAACTGAAGATACAGATGACAGATATCAATGTGACAAGCCTGGCCTTGGGGAGTTAATGCAAGTCTTTAGGTCTCAGGCAAAGTTACTCATCATGCAAGCATGGTTCACTGAACCACCACCCTTACAAATGCTGTTTTCTCAACCTCCCATGTTTTCTTTTACAGGCTGTATGCTGTGTTTTGGCCAGTCAGTATTTTTCCGCTTCAACCACCCAGAGGAGGCGTTCAGGATGAAGAGCATGATGCCAGGGGGAAGCAAGGGCTCCGGTGGGAACTACAGAATCCACTCAGGTAATACAGTACTGTCACAGGTAATATAGTACTGTCACAGGTAATATAGTACTGTCACAGGTAATATAGTACTGTCACAGATAATATAGTACTGTCACAGGTAATATAGTACTGTCACAGGTAATATAGTACTGTCACAGGTAATATAGTACTGTCACAGGTAATACAGTACTGTCACAGGTAATATAGTACTGTCACAGGTAATATAGTACTGTCACAGGTAATATAGTACTGTCACAGGTAATATAGTACTCTCACAGGTAATATAGTACTGTCACAGGTAATATAGTACTGTCACAGGTAATATAGTACTGTCACAGGTAATATAGTACTGTCACAGGTAATATAGTACTCTCACAGGTAATATAGTACTGTCACAGGTAATACAGTACTGTCACAGGTAATATAGTACTGACACAGGTAATACAGTACTGTCACAGGTAATATAGTACTGACACAGGTAATACAGTACTGTCACAGGTAATATAGTACTGTCACAGGTAATACAGTACTGTCACAGGTAATATAGTACTGACACAGGTAATACAGTACTGTCACAGGTAATACAGTACTGTCACAGGTAATATAGTACTGACACAGGTAATACAGTACTGTCACAGGTAATACAGTACTGTCACAGGTAATATAGTAATGTCACAGGTAATACAGTACTGTCACAGGTAATATAGTACTGTCACAGGTAATATAGTACTGTCACAGGTAATATAGTACTGACACAGGTAATACAGTACTGTCACAGGTAATACAGTACTGTCACAGGTAATATAGTACTCTCACAGGTAATATAGTACTGTCACAGGTAATACAGTACTGTCACAGGTAATATAGTACTGACACAGGTAATATAGTACTGACACAGGTAATACAGTACTGTCATGACCCAAGGTATAGGCCCTACCGGTGTATGAACTAGATGAAAATATTTGCTGAAAAAATAAGCAGAAAATCTAAGGTAGATGTCTATCTGGATGTTACAAGAGACATTTTGTGAGCACTTCACTTGAACCCTCTCAAATACAAAGCTTGCATAATACTCAGAATACATGGCCGATGTCAGCTTATGGCGACCAATGTTGGAGTGCAATGACACACATTGAATATAAACTACTGGGGTAAATCTAAAGTTAAGCAAAGGGTTAAAAGCAAGGTATTTTAAAGACATTTTTAATACCCCTTCAACTGAAAATACACTGAATAAACTACACTTCCTCCACCAAGGTCCTTGTTTCTGTGTCTCCACACAGCTTAAGGGCTCAGATTGTTACCGTGGCTAAGGAGGCAGCTCCCTTACAGGTGCTGAGTTTCACTCCACAGACGGCCCCCTATTGCCTTTCCATTTCCGGCCTTGGTGAAGACAGGGTGCAACAGAACCCTGGTTGCCTGGCCTGCTGGCCCTGGTTTCACACCATGCATGATTTATGAGCACCTCATTCCTCTCTGGGTCTCTAGGCAGAAGTGTTCAGCTGCCTAGCCCTGCCCTGTCCTCTCCTCGCAGGCACAGTGGAGTGTGTTTCCCCTTCTTGGGCGCCTTTGGGGGATCTTGACTAACCGGTGTCTGTATGTAGCCTCGCTACTTTTATAGCCTGTCTTTTTACAGTTTTTTTTATTTCTTTACCTACTTATTGTTCACCTAGTACCCTTTTTGAACTATTGGTGAGAGCCTGCAAGTAAGCATTTCACTGTAAGGTCTACACCTGTTGTATTCGGTGCACGTGACAAATAACTTTGATTTGATTCTTGGGGATCTGTCCCGGCATCTTGTTATTTCCTTATTTTTTTTTGTGCGTTGACGATGTGCCCCCTGCGATAAGTATGGAACATATACATATTGGGTGTTGAACTTCCTGCTTTGTTAATTAATGCTTTCCGCTGTTGTTAAAAAGGCTTCATATCTCCTTAGATGTGCATTCCTTGGTGTGGTCGCTAGAGAGGGTCTGTTCTTACCTTTGACGTACTTAAACTGTGTATTATTGTGTGTCACATTAAGGTTGCTAGATCTGATTTATGAGTGTAATTTCTAGTGCTTGCTTGGTAACCCCCACTCACATATCGTACATTGCAGTAGGCCTATACAGTAGTTAGAGTTCTGACAGGCACTACTAGTCTCTTCAGCCGCCCTCAGTGAGCAGCTCCGACACATTTCCTACCAGGCTCATTTGTATGCCAGCCAGGCAGACAGCTTTGTAAAAATTACATTAGGCAAGGAAATGTATCACCGTTTAGATAACCTAGAAGACTCACTACTATATAGCCTAGGCATATTATTAAATTAAGTATGAATGACAGTATGATTTCATACTAGTTTCAAGTTTTAATATCACATGAACAAGTACAGTGAAATGCTAGTGTCAGAGTCGTGTGTGTATAGGTGGCAGGGAAGTCAGGCGCAGGAGAATCAAACTGAGTGTAATGGAGTTAAATAACAATTAAATAACAATAAACGAAAACACACTCCAAACACTAAATGTAACAATAAACAAAGTGGGTACGAGGACCCGTCGCGCACCAATACAACACTGAATGATCAAACAATCTCTGACAAAGTCATGAGGGGAAACATAGGGTTAAATACACAACAGGTAATGAATGGGATTGAAACCAGGTGTGTAGGAAGACAAGACAAAACCAATGGAAAATGAAAAATTGATCAATGATGGCTAGAAGACCGGTGACGACGACCACCGAGCACCACCCAAACAAGGAGAGGCTTTGACTTCGGTAGAAGTCGTGACAGCTAGCTCTAACCCCAACAATGCAGTAATTAGGGATGCATAATATATCGGTGAACATATCGGAATCGGACGATATTAGCTAAAGATGTCAAAGCTGATGTTCATACCTATTTAATGTAGGTACATGCCGTAATGACACCATGTAAAATGTTGCGCTACATGTGCAACACAGCATTCCTAACCTAGCCTACAATGTCTGCTGTGTGGATCGAGCAGTCAACAAGTCGAGCAGTCATTTGAAAGAGCAAGTACATTTCAGCGAGACAGCTCAAAAGGTGAAATCCATTAAAGCCAAGATAATGCAATTGCCCTTGACAATCAACCGTTCTCTGTTGTAGGTGATGTTGGCTTTCGCCGACTGGTCGAGCACCGGTACACACTACCAAGTGAGCTATTTTTCAGAAGTTGCCCTACTGGAGTTACACAGTAATAGCGTCACTGCTATTAGCTTCAAGACATACATACTATGGAACGCCGTTTGTGTCTTCGCATGTCAAAAAAGATACAGTAGCATTGTCAAAGCTGTACAAAAAAGTCTGCAAACACTGGCCACTAACAATGTGTTTACAATACTGCGTTGGTAATAAACCATCTGTTCAACTGCAACTTCTGGGGTAGCTAGCTTTAGCTTGGTACCTAGCTAGCACCAATACAACCAGCCTGAAAACAATGACCAGTAGAAATTGCAGTCATTTTCATTATTCTTAGCAATGAGTAGTATTAGCTAGGTTGCCACTTGTTGTTCGCCTATTGAAAATGAACTTCAGTTTATGAAAATAAATTGCTAGCCAGCTACTTAACCCGGTTGCCTAAGATAACGTTATAAGCAGCCAGCTAGCTTCATCTGGCTAGTGTGGCCCGACCAGACTTGGTTATGTGTTGTGAAGCTAATAAGGATTAGGCACAATATTGGAATTTGTGGTTTGCCTTCAAAATGAAAGTATGTCATTGACAGTGATGCAAATGAACACAAATAGAATTATGCAATACTTTTATTTTGAAGGCTAACCGCAAAGTCCACTATTGTGGCTAATCCTGATTGTGGCTAGCTTCACATAGATGGGTCTGACCACCATTAATCAAATAAAAACTGTCTTTATAAATTAGGGTTATTTTAGAGGATGATCCCTAGCTATATAGTTAGCTAGCTAACTATTGCTACTGAAACAGATTATGTCGCTTTGCTATGTTTTTGGGGAAGAACATTGTTTGCATCCATGAGCTAACTGGCTTTTTTTTATGACCAGCACTGTAGGTGCGCAAGACAACTTTACCAGCATCATAGCATACGTATCGATGAATCGTTGTGACATGAAATACAAGTGATAGTGTAATGAATACATAAAAAATGAATGGATGCGTTAAATTATTATGTGACGTGCAGTCATATTCAGGTCCTGATTGGTCAACAAGCTTATTTGACACGCAAAGACCCAAACGGCATTCCATAGAATCCTGGTTGAGAATGAAATGACTGAACAAATGAACAACAAAATAGCACAGCAAGTAAGTGAAAGAAATAGGTTGTCACGTTCGTTGAATGGAAGAGACCAAGCCGCAGCGTGATATGAATACATCTTCTATTATTTAATGAAGAAACATATAAACAAACGTGAAGCTATAAATATAACGAGTGCTGACACAGGCAACTACACATAGACATAGACCATAACCCACGAAATACCCAAAGAAGATGGCTGCCTAAATATGGTTCCCAATTAGAGACAACGATAAACAGCTGCCTCTAATTGAGAACCAATCTAGGCAACAATAGACATACATAAACACCTAGATACAAAAACAGTACAAAAACGCATACATCACCCATGTCACACCCTGACCTAACCAAAACAATAAAGAAAACAAAGAATACTAAGGTCAGGGCGTGACATAGGTTTTGATTATGTTTTACTGGTAATGGGGGCATACGTAAATGCCAACAAAATAACAGTTTGGCCAGTGTGGTGTGTGTGTGTGTGTAACCTTTATTTAACTAGGCAAGTCAGTTATTCTTATTTACAATGACAGCCTACCCCGGCCAAACCCGGATGACGCTGGGCCAATTGTGCGCCGCCCTATAGGACTCCCAATCACGGCGATACGGTGATACAGCCTAGATTCGAACCAGGGACTGTAGTGATGCCTCTTGCACTGTGATGCCGTGCCTTAGACCGCTGCGTCCATGTGTGTGTGTTAACTATTTAACTGTACTAGAATGCTTAAAGGGCAGCTAAAATTGTAAATATCGGTTGTCGGTATCGGGGTTTTTGGCAAGGAAAATATTGGATATCGGTATCGGCCAAAAATGTAATATCGGTGCATCACTAGCAGTAATCATTAACAATGTAATACAAAAAATTAGAGTAAGCATACTATATACAGGGTCAGTTCCACTACCATATTTACAATGTGAAAGGATACTGGATTGATAGAGGGAGATACTGTATGTACAGGGGTAAGGTGACTAGGCATCAGAATATATGATAAACATAGTAGCAGCAGCATATACTGTGCCTTCGTAAAGTATTCAGACCAATTGACTTTTTCCACATTTTGTTACGTTACAAACGTATTCTAAAATGTATTAAATCAGTTTACAGACAATACTCCATAATGACAAAGCAAAAACAGGTTTAGAATTTTTTGCTAATTTATTATTTAGAAAAAACTGAAATACTACATTTACATAAATATTCAGACTCTTTACTCAGTACTTTGTTGAAGCACCTTTGGCAGCGACAACAGCCTCGAGTCTTTTTGGGTATGACACTCCAAGCTTGGCACACCTGTATTTGGGGTGTTTCTCCCATGCTTCTCTGAATATCCTCTCAAGCTCTGTCAGGTTGGAGGGGGAGCGTTGCTGCACAGTTATTTTCAGGTCTCTCCAGAGATGTTTGATCGGGTTCAAGTCCGTGCTCTAGCTGGGCCACTCAAGGACATTCAGTCTCTCCAGAGATGTTTGATCGGGTTCAAGTCCGTGCTCTAGCTGGGCCACTCAAGGACATTCAGAGACTTGTCCCGAAGCCACTCCTGCATTGTCTTCACCTTGCAGTGAAATGCTTACAAGCCCTTAACCAACAATGCAGTTAAGAAAATACCTTAAAAAAAGTAAGAGATAAAAAGAACAAATTCTTAAAAAGCAGGAGTTAAATAACAATAGCGGGGCTATTTACAGGGGGTACTGGTACAGAGTCACTGGTGTCGAGGTAATTGAGGTAATATGTACATGTAGGTAGAGTTGCTTCTTGCTTTTTCCCCAACGCAGTTAAGCCAAAACCACGCCCGTTATTCAGAGGGGCGTTCTACAACGCTTTGCGCTCTCTCCAAGTCCGGAAGTGAATATCACGTAAGTGCAAAATTTCAGTCACTGTATAATAACATTTGCCCTTGTATTTCAAGATTGAAAAGTATAATAACGTAATGTCGTGGGCCGAACTAGCCATTAACGTCCCTTAACGCTCAAAGACAGATTCAATAGCTGTAGCATAGCGTATTTGACTGAATAATTAGCTAATAAATATTTGAGAAATTATGAATAATAAGCATAAGCTTTTACCTGATAATAGACTACTAATGATAATATAACAACTTCAAATACCGAGCTAGTAACGTTAAGTAGCCGAGGTTAACTTAGCTGACCTTCAATTGAGGAAATTCAGCAGAGTTCTGAGACATTTTTACAACTAATTGGAACTCTGAAAATAAATACATGGGCAATGTTACCAAACATGATAATAATAGGCCTGCATTATTGTAGGCAGTGAATTGTTAAATTACACTTTACATCCTTACCTTGTAAGGTCACTGTCTCTAAGCTGAGAGGTCCAGGATGGCAGGAAGCTTGGCCCCAGTGATGTACTGGGCAGTACGCACTACCCTCTGTAGTGCCTTGCGGTTGGAGGCCAAGCAGTTGCCATACCAGGCAGTGATGCAACCCGTCAGGATAATCTCGATGGTGCAGCTGTAGAACCTTTTGAGGATCTGAGGACCCATGCCAAATCTTTTCAGTCTCCTGAAGGAGAATAGGTTTTGTCGTGCCCTCTTCACAACTATCTTGGTGTGCTTGGACCATGTTCGTTTGTTGGTGATGTGAACGCCAAGGAACTTGAAGCTCTCAACCTGCTCCACTACAGCCCTGTCGATGAGAATGGGGGCGTGCTCGGTCCTCCATCTCCTGTAGCCCACAATCATCTCCTTTGTCTTGATCATGTTGAGGGAGAGGTTGTTGTCCTTGCAACACATGGTCAGGTCTCTGACCTCTTTATAGGCTGTCTCATCGTTTTCGGTGATCAGGCCTTCCACTGTTGTGCCATCGGCAAACTTAATGATGGTGTTGGAGTCGTGCTTGACCGTGCAGTCATGAGTGAACAGGGAGTACAGGAGGGGACTGAGCACGCACCCCTGAGGGGCCCCCCTATTGACGATCTGTGCGGAGGATGTGTTGTTACCCACCCTTACCACCTGGGGGCAGCCCGTCAGGAAGTCCAGGATCCAGTTGCAGAGGGAGGTGTTTAGTCCCTGGGTCCTTAGCTTAGTGATGAGCTTTGAGGGCACTATGGTGTTGAACGCTGTTCTGTAGTCAATGCATAGCATTCTCACATAGGTGGTGCTTTTGTCCATATGTGAAAGGGCAGTGTGGAGTGTAATAGAGATTGCATTATCTGTGGGTCTGTTGGGGTGGCATGCAAATTGGAATGGGTCTGATGGTGTTGATGTGAGCCATGATCAGCCTTTCAAAGTATTTCATGGCTACCGACGTGAGTGCTACGGGTCGGTAGTCATTTAGGCAGGTTACCTTAGTGTTCTTGGCCACAAGGACTTTGGTATTACAGACTCAGACAGGGAGAGGTTGAAAATGTCAGTGAAGACACTTGCCAGTTGGTCAGCGCATGATTAGAGTACATGTCCTGGTAATCTGTCTGGCCCTGCGGCCTTGTGAATGTTGACCTGCTTAAAGGTCTTACATTGGCTGCGGAGAGCGTGATCACACAGTCGTTCGGAACAGCTGATGCTCTCATGCATGTTTCAGTGTTACTTGCCTCGAAGCGAGCATATAAGTTATTTAGCTCGTCTGGTAGGCTCGTGTCACTGGGCAGCTCTCGGCTGGGCTTCCCTTTGTAGTCTGTAATAGTTTGCAATCCCGGCCACATCTGACGAGCATAGGAGCCGGTGTAGTATGATTAGATCTTAATCCTGTTGTGATGCTTTGCCTGTTTGATGATTTGTCGGAGGGCATAGTGGGATTTCTTAAAAGCTTCCAGGTTAGAGTCCCGTTCCTTGAAAGTGGCAGCTCTACCCTTTAGCTCAGTGCGAATGTTGGCTGTAATCCATGGCTTCTTGTTGGGGTACGTACATACAGTCACTGTAGGGATGACGTCATCGATGCACTTATTGATAAAGCCAGTGACTGATGTGGTGTACTCCTCAATGCCATCAATAGAATCCCGGAACATATTCCAGTCTGTGATAGCAAAACAGTCCTGTAGTTTTGCATCTGCTTCATCTGACCACTTTTTTATTTACCGAGTCACTGGTGCTTCCTGCTTTAATTTTTGCTTGTAAGCAGGAATAAGGAGGATAGAATTATAGTCAGATTTTCCAATTGGAGGGCGAGGGAGAGCTTTGCTCGCATCTCTGTGTGTGGAGTAAAATGTGGTCTAGAGTTTTCTTCCTCTGGTTGCACATTTAACATGTTGATAGAAATGAGGTAAAACTGATTTAAGTTTCCTTGCATTATGTACCCCGGCCACTGGGAGCGCCGCCTCTGAATGAGTGTTTTCCTGTTTGCTTATGACGGTATACAGCTCATTGAGTGTGGTTTCAGTGCCAGCATCGGTCTGGGGTGATATGTAGACATCTACGAAAAATACAGATGAAAACTCTCTAGGTAGATAGTGTGGTCTACAGCTTATCATGAGACACTCTACCTCAGGCGAGCAAAACCTTGAGACCTCCTTAGATATTTACATTTTTACATTTAAGTCATTTAGCAGACGCTCTTATCCAGAGCGACTTACAAATTGGTGCTTTCACCTTATGACATCCAGTGGAACAGCCACTTTACAATAGTGCATCTAGGTCTTTTAAGGGGGATTACTTTATCCTATCCTAGGTATTCCTTAAAGAGGTGGGGTTTCAGGTGTCTCCGGAAGGTGGTGATTGACTCCGCTGTCCTGGCGTCGTGAGGGAGTTTGTTCCACCATTGGGGGGCCAGAGCAGCGAACAGTTTTGACTGGGCTGAGCGAGAACTGTACTTCCTCAGTGGTAGGGAGGCGAGCAGGCCAGAGGTGGATGAACGCAGTGCCCTTGTTTGGGTGTAGGGCCTGATCAGAGCCTGGAGGTAGTGAGGTGCCGTTCCCCTCACAGCTCCGTAGGCAAGCACCATGGTCTTGTAGCGGATGCGAGCTTCAACTGGAAGCCAGTGGAGAGAGCGGAGGAGCGGGGTGACGTGAGAGAACTTGGGAAGGTTGAACACCAGACGGGCTGCGGCGTTCTGGATGAGTTGTAGGGGTTTAATGGCACAGGCAGGGAGCCCAGCCAACAGCGAGTTGCAGTAATCCAGACGGGAGATGACAAGTGCCTGGATTAGGACCTGCGCCGCTTCCTGTGTGAGGCAGGGTCGTACTCAGGATGTTGTAGAGCATGAACCTACAGGAACGGGCCACCGCCTTGATGTTATTTGGAACGACAGGGTGTTGTCCAGGATCACGCCAAGGTTCTTAGCGCTCTGGGACGAGGCACAATGGAGTTGTCAACCGTGATGGCGAGATCATGGAACGGGCAGTCCTTCCCGGGAGGAAGAGCAGCTCCGTCTTGCCGAGGTTCAGCTTGAGGTGATGATCCGTCATCCACACTGATATGTCTGCCAGACATGCAGAGATGCGATTCTGGTCGTCAGAAGGGGGAAAGGAGAAAATTAATTGTGTGTCGTCTGCATAGCAATGATAGGAGAGACCATGTGAGGTTATGACAGAGCCAAGTGACTTGGTGTATAGCGAGAATAGGAGAGGGCCTAGAACAGAGCCCTGGGGGACACCAGTGGTGAGAGCACGTGGTGAGGAGACGGATTCTCGCCACGCCACCTGGTAGGAGCGACCTGTCAGGTAGGACGCAATCCAAGCGTGGGCCGCGCCGGAGATGCCCAACTCGGAGAGGGTGGAGAGGAGGATCTGATGGTTCACAGTATCGAAGGCAGCCGATAGGTCTAGAAGGATGAGAGCAGAGGAGAGAGAGTTAGCTTTAGCAGTGCGGAGCGCCTCCGTGATACAGAGAAGAGCAGTCTCAGTTGAATGTTATGTAGGTAAAGTGCATTTCAGATATCGGAATACAAAAAAACTGTACGAACAGAAAAATAACCTAAACCACAAGAGGTAAGCTCACTGGAGGAGCTTACCAAGTAGACATTGAATGTTCCTGAGTGGCCTAGTTACAGTTCAGACTTAAATCGTATTGAAAGTCTATGGTAAGACTTGAAAATGGCTTTCTAGTAATGATCAACAACCAACTTGACACAACAGGAAGGATTTTAAAAAGAATAATGAATATTCACACTTAGATCAGTCGCCTATTGGATGACATCACAACTTCCCATCAAGCCAACTCCTTGAAGGCCTTACTATGACATCACTCACTCCTTCTAGTTTCCAGTTGTCTAAAAAAACACTATTTTGTTCAAAACATTTATTTGTTTCCCTTTAGTGTGTTTATACTTTACTGTATTTATATGTCACTTTTCAACAGGAAAATGTGAAAAATCACTGGAGGACGTCATGAACAATTCATACAGTACAAAAACATATTCAAGTGTAAAACGCCCTTTTAAAAATCACACATTACTTCAACAACTGCAGTTTGTGCCCCTATTTTTTAAGATATTACTCAATGTATTAACTGGTGTTAATCAGTTCTCCAGTCTTCTCTTCTTCGCCCTCCTCTAATGTGACAGTAATCTCCCCCTCCTCATCCTTCATTCCAAAAACGTCTTCATCTTCTTTCACTTCATCCTCCACTCCAAAAACCAAATCTTCCTCTTCTTGTTTTACTGTAACATCCTGTTCTTCCTTCTCCTCTTTCACAACAATGTTCAGCCCCAGAGATTCTTTCTCCGTCCAGCAGACCCTAACTCTTCTTTAACAGGAGGGGAGTAGTGTAGGGAGCTCATGGTCGGGGATGTTAGCTAGCTATCTATCATTAGCGACTAGGCTAGTGCTAACTTAACCAGCCAGCTACTATAGCTGACTCATAACGTAATATTAAATTAAATAGGTTAACAAGTAGATACAACAGAGGAGTGTCTAAAACACAGTAGTTAATATACACCTAAAGCGAATAAATAGCTTGAATCGTTCGGCTATGTTGGTTAGCAAGCTACCGAGGTGTTTGACGAGCTGTTAGATATCATGCACCAGATGTTGTTTACAAATATACGTAGGTCGCTACCCCGTGACATAGGCCACCGCCCGTGACATAGGCCGCCGCCCCGTCTTGGCTGTGTGCTTAGGGTCGTTGTCCTGTTGGACGATGAACCTTCGCCCAAGTCTGAGGTTCTGAGTGCTCTGGAGCAGGTTCAAGGATCTCTGTACTTTGCTCTGTTCATCTTTGCCTCGATCCTGCTCGATCCTGACTAGTCTCCCAGTCCCTGCTGCTGAAAAACATTCCCACAGCATAATGCTGCCATCACCATGCTTCACCGTAGGGATGGTGCCAGGTTTCCTCTAGGCGTTGCACTTGGCATTCAGGCCGAAGAGTTAAATCTTGGTTTCATCAGACCAGAGAATCTTGTTTCTCATGTTTTGAGAGTCTTTAGGTGCCTTTTGGCAACTCCAAGCGGGCTCTCACGTGCCTTTTACTGAGGAGTGGCTTCCGTCTGGCCACTCTACCATAAAGGCCTGATTGGTGGTGCTGCAGAGATGGTTTTCCTTCTGGAAGATTATCCCATCTCCACAGAGGTACTCTAGAGCTCTGTCAGAGTGACCATTGGGTTCTTGGTCACCTCCCTGACCAAGGCCCTTCTTCCCTGATTGCTCAGTTTGGCCGGGCGGCCAGCTCTTAGAAGAATCTTGGTGGTTCGAAACTTTTATTTAAGAATGATGGTGGCCACTGTGTTCTTGGGGACCTTCAATGCTGTAGAAATGTTTTGGTACCCTTCCCCCGATCTATTCCTCAACGCAATCCTGTCCCGGAGATCTATGAACAATACATTCAACCCCATGGCTTGGTTTTTGCTGTGACATGCACTGTCACCTTGGGACCTTTTATAGACAGGTGTGTGCCTTTCCAAATCATGTCCAATCAATTGGATTTACCACAGGTGGACTCCAATCAAGTTCTAGAAACACCTCAAGGATGATCAATGGAAACAGGATGCACCTGAGCTCAATTTCTAGTCTCATAGCATTTGGTATGAATTCTGAAGTAAATAAGGTTTAATACATTTCCAAAAACCTGTTTTTTTGCTTCATCATTACGGGGTATTGTGTGTAGATTAATCCATTTTAAAATACAGCTATAACGTAACAGAATGTGGAAAAAGTCAAGGGGTCTGAATACTTTCAGAGGGTACTGTATGATGATTGTATTTTTTTATTTAACCTTTATTTAACTAGGCAAGTCAATTAAGAACAAATTCTTATTTACAATGACGGTCTACCCCGACTCTGGGCCAATTGTGCGCCGCCCGATGGGACTCCCAATCATGGCCGGATGTGATACAGCCTGCAATCGAACCAGGGACTGTAGTGACGCCTCTTGCACTGAGATGCAGTGCCTTAAACCCCTGCGTCACTTGTGAGTCACACACGCCGTGTGTTGGAGTATCAGTGTGCGTCGTGTGTAGAGTCCTGTGAGTGTGCATAGACAGTGCAATAATAAGAATAAAATACAAAGGTCAACTCAGATAGTCTGTGTAGCCATTTTGTTAGCTATTTAGTTAGCTATTTAGCAGTCTTATGACATGGGGATAGAAGCTGTTCAGGTGCCTGTTGGTGTCAGACTTGATGTACCGGTACCGCTTGCCGTTCGGAAGCAGAGTGAATAGTCTATGGCATGGGTGGCTGGATTCTTTAATGATTTTCCGGGCCTTCCTTTTACACCTCCCAATATAGAGGCCCTGGATGGCAGAGAGCTCAGCTCCTTGGTCTTACTGATGTTGAGTGAGAGGTTATTGTTGGGGACACTGCCAGGCACTGACCCCCTCCCTGTAGTCTCTCTCATCGTCGGCAGTGACCAGGTCTACCACCGTCGTGCCGTCATCAAACTTGATGATGGAGTTGGAGTTATACGTGGCCACGCAGTCATAGGTGAACAGGGAGTACAAGAGGGGACTAAGCACACACCTCTTTGTGGCCCCTGTGTTGAGGGTCAGCGTGGCAGAGTTGATGTTGCCTACCCTCCCCACCTGGAGTTGGCCCGTCAGGAAGTCTAAGATCCAGTTGCAGAGGGAGGTGTTTAGTCCCAGGGTTCTAAGCTTGGCGACGAGTCTGGAGGGGACAATGGTGTTGAAAGCTGAACTGTATTTAATGAACAGCATTCTCACATACAGTAGGTATTCCTCTTATCTAGGTGGGTGAGGGCAGTGTTGATTGCAACTGAGATTGCGTCATCTATTGATCTGTTGGGGCGTTATTGCAAATTGGAGTGGTTCTAGGGTGTCTGGGGTGATGGAGTTGATTTGTTCCATAACCAGTCTCTCAACGCACTTCATGATTACAGATGTGAGTGCTACAGGGTGGTAGTCATTGTGGCATGAAGCCTTAGAGTTCTTGGGAACAGGGATGATATGATGGTGGTCATCTTAAAACATGTTGGGAATACAGACTGGGACAAGGAGATGTTGAAAATGACCGGGAATATACCTGCCAGCTGTTCTTCACATGCTCTGAGAAAGCGCCCTGGAATACTCACGTTGGCCTTGGAGAGCGAGATCAAACCCAATCTTCTGGGTCGGTGGCGGCCCTCACACCCGGTACGATGTTGGTATTATCAAGGCGTGCATAGATTGCATTGAGTTTGTCTGGTAGAGAGGCATCGTTGGGCACATCACGGCTGGGTCTTCCTTTGTAATCTGTTATCGCTTTTATCCATAATCTCATGTAGACTGGCCTACCCGCACTGTATCTGCAAGCTGTGGGCTAGAGCACAGGTTCCCAGACCAGAGTAGAAATTTGCATATTTTCTTCATGCAGATTCTAGAATATTTACATGAAAATCTGTCGCCAATTGGATGGAAACCTAGCTACGGTGATAGTTTTAAATTAAAATGGCAAAAATAAACAAATAGCTTCTTAGCAAAAGGCTATTTCTCATACACAATTTATCTTGGACAGTCTGGGAGTGGTTTGAGTTAGGGAACTAATTGGAGTAGCCTAATGGGAGGGATATGTAACTTGACAACTAGCTGTCATTGACAGAGGGTCGAAACGCTCTTTGTTATTGGTCTATTAATTTACTAATTTACTTGCTTTGGCAACATTAACTTATGTTTTCCATGCCAATATAGCCCCTTGAATTGAATTGAATTCATTTATGCTGCCTAATTTATTTATTTTATTTAACCTTTATTTAACCAGGTAGGCAAGTTGAGAACAAGTTCTCATTTACAATTGCGACCTGGCCAAGATAAAGCAAAGCAGTTAGACACATACAACAACACAGAGTTACACATGGAGTAAAACAAACATACAGTCAATAATACAGTCGAAAAATAAGTCTATATACAATGTGAGCAACTGAGGTAAGATAAGGGAGGTAAAGGCAAAAAAAGGCCATGGTGGTGAAGTAAATACAATATAGCAGGTAAAACACTGGAATGGTTGATTTGCAGTGGAAGAATGTGCAAAGTAGAGATAAAAATAATGGGGTGCAAAGGAGCAAAATAAATAAATACAGTAGGGAAAGAGGTAGTTGTTAGGGCTAAATTATAGATGGGCAATGTACAGGTGCAGTAATCTGTGAGCTGCTCTGACAGCTGGTGCTTAAAGCTAGTGAAGGAGATAAGTGTTTCCAGTTTCAGAGATTTTTGTTTTGGGGGTGACCAGAGAGATACAGTGGGGCAAAAAATTGTTTAGTCAGCCACCAATTGTGCAAGTTCTCCCACTTAAAAAGATGAGAGAGGCCTTTAATTTTCATCATAGGTACACTTCAACTATGACAGACAAAATGAGAAGAAAAAAAATCCAGAAAATCACATTGTAGGATTTTTTATGAATTTATTTGCAAATTATGGTGGAAAATAAGTATTTGGTCAATAACAAAAGTTTATCTCAATACTTTGTTATATACCCTTTGTTGGCAATGACAGAGGTCAAACGTTTTCTGTAAGTCTTCACAAGGTTTTCACACACTGTTGCTGGTATTTTGGCCCATTCCTCCATGCAGATCTCCTCTAGAGCAGTGATGTTTTGGGGCTGTTGCTGGGCAACACGGACTTTCAAATCCCTCCAAAGATTTTCTATGAGGTTGAGATCTGGAGACTGGCTAGGTCACTCCAGGACCTTGAAATGCTTCTTACGAAGCCACTCCTTCGTTGCCTGGGCGGGGTGTTTGGGATCATTGTCATGCTGAAAGACCCAGCCACGTTTCATCTTCAATGCCCTTGCTGATGGAAGGAGGTTTTCACTCAAAATCTCACGATACATGGCCCCATTCATTCTTTCCTTTACACTGATCAGTCTTCCTGGTCCCTTTGCAGAAAAACAGCCCCAAAGCATGATGTTTCCACCCCCATGCTTCACAGTAGGTATGGTGTTCTTTGGATGCAACTCAGCATTCTTTGTCCTCCAAACACGACGAGTTGAGTTTTTACCAAAAAGTTATATTTTGGTTTCATCTGACCATATGACATTCTCTCAATCTTCTTCTGGATCATCCAAATGCTCTCTAGCAAACTTCAGACTGGCCTGGACATGTACTGGCTTAAGCAGAGGGACACGTCTGGCACTGCAGGATTTGAGTCCCTGGCGGCGTAGTGTGTTACTGATGGTAGGCTTTGTTATGTTGGTCCCAGCCCTCTGCAGGTCATTCACTAGGTCCCCCCGTGTGGTTCTGGGATTTTTGCTCACCGTTCTTGTGATCATTTTGACCCCACGGGGTGAGATCTTGCGTGGAGCCCCAGATCGAGGGAGATTATCAGTGGTCTTGTATGTCTTCCATTTCCTAATAATTACTCCCACAGTTGATTTCTTCAAACCAAGCTGCTTACCTATTGCAGATTCAGTCTTCCCAGCCTGATGCAGGTCTACAATTTTGTTTCTGGTGTCCTTTGACAGCTCTTTGGTCTTGGCCATAGTGGAGTTTGGAGTGTGACTGTTTGAGGTTGTGGACAGGTGTCTTTTACACTGATAACAAGTTCAAACAGGTTCCATTAATACAGGTAATGAGTGGAGGACAGAGGAGCCTCTTAAAGAAGAAGTTACAGGTCTGTGAGAGCCAGAAATCTTGCTTGTTTGTAGGTGACCAAATACTTATTTTCCACCATAATTTGCAAATAAATTCATGAATAATCCTACAATGTGATTTTCTGTAGTTGAAGTGTACCTATGATGAAAATTACAGGCCTCTCTCATCTTTTTAAGTGGGAGAACTTGCACAATTGGTGGCTGACTAAATACTTTTTTGCCCCACTGTATACCTGCTGGAGCGTGTGCTACAGGTGGGTGCTGCTATGGTGACCAGCGAGCTGAGATAAGGGGGGACTTTACCTAGCAGGGTCTTGTAGATGACCTGGAGCCAGTGGGTTTGGCGACGAGTATGAAGCGGGGCCAGCCAACGAGAGCGTACAGGTCGCAGTGGTGGGTAGTATATGGGGCTTTGGTGACAAAACGGATGGCACTGTGATAGACTGCATCCAATTTATTGAGTAGGGTATTGGAGGCTATTTTGTAAATTACATCGCCGAAGTCGAGGATTGGTAGGATGGTCAGTTTTACAAGGGTATGTTTGGCAGCATGAGTGAAGGATGCTTTGTTACGAAATAGGAAGCCTATTCTAGGTGTAACTTTGGATTGGAGATGTTTGATGTGAGTCTGGAAGGAGTGTTTACAGTCTAACCAGACACCTAGGTATTTGTAGTTGTCCACATATTCTAAGTCAGAGCCGTCCAAAGTAGTGATGTTGGACAGGCGGACAGGTGCAGGCAGCGATCGGTTGAAGAGCATGCATTTAGTTTTACTTGTATTTAAGAACAATTGGAGGCCACGGAAGGAGAGTTGTATGGCATTGAAGCTCACTTATACAAAATTAGTTGAAATTTTAGGCAGTCTTTTCAAACTGCTCTTACACTCAAAATGTATTATAAGAATTTAGACAAATTCACAGTAATATTCCAAGCTCATAGTGTGGAAATATATATAAAACACGTTTTTGACTGCACTGCCCCTTTAAGAAGAAAAACAGACGCCATAGTTCCCGCCCCGGTAAACTACCAGGCTGTCACATCAGCACGGTGGACAGGGAAGGGAGGGGGAGCGAGCTAGCAGGGTAGCGGCGCCTGGCACACGAAACCCGGCTGGAATATCACTCTGTCAACCTTCCCGGGTGCGGAGAGCCGGGTAGGCTACGACAGGCTTCGGTAAATGCAGCTTTATTGAGGTAGAAATGCCGGCTCCAGCGTTTGTTTTTTTAGCTGGGTTAAAAGTCATTATATCTTATTCGCAGGCTTGCCCATTCATGTAAGTACTGATAATTATTCATATTTACCGCTGTCCAGGGACAGAGACTAATGTATTTTCACGGTCATTCTCTACGTTTTTGACATTGTGGGTCTATTCATCTTCTGAGACGTTTGACAATCGAAATGCTGGCGACATCCTACGACCATGTGGCCTGTTCTGGGATGAAAAAATAACGGGGAAAATGAATAACCAAGTAACCGACAAAATATCCATATAATTGTAATTTACACCAACATGTATTGGGGCCATATGGTGGTCGCGCTGTCACTCAAAATTACATGATGCTTGAATAGTTTTTCTGCTTGGCAGATGAAGAACTCTGGTTGAGTCATTGTAGAAAGACCAGGCAGATAGCCTACTCCCAGCTCTTTGCTGAACAAATAGTGCTTATGCATTATTTGTAAAGCCTCTTCATCATCCAGGGCTATGAGGTCATATTTATGAATAGAAATCAAAATGAAAGGTGGTTATTTACTGCATTGATACACAGTAGCTTGTTTATTCTAGACTGAAAGTACCCTATTTGAAACAGAGCTGTATTTGGAATGGCTTTCATATTTGACATGTGCATGATGTCCATGTTACAGAAATATGATCATATACATATTCACATGCATACAGTACATATTTCCACATACAGTACATATTTCCACATACAAGAGTTGCCAAAGATGCATGATCTCAATAATTTGTTTATATATACTGAGTATACCAAACATAAACAAAAATAATAATATTGAGTTGCACCCCCCCACCCCTTTGCCCTCAGAACATGCCTCAATTTGTCTAGTCGACAAGGTGTCGAAAGTGTTCCACAGGGATGCTGGCCCATGTTGACTCCAATGCTTCCCACAGTTGTGTCAAGTTGGCTGGATGTCCTTTGGGTGGTGGAGCATTCTTGATACACACGGGGAACTGTTGAGCATGAAAAACCCAGCAGTGTTATTTTCACATACATCAGATAGGTGCAGTGAAATGTTCTTTTACAGGGTCAGCCATAGTAGTACGGTGCCCCTGGAGCAAATTAGGGGTAAGTGCCTTTCGGCGCAGGTATTCGAACCAGCGACCTTTCGGTTACTGGCCCAACGCTCTAACCGCTAGGCTTACCTGCCATCATACAAATGATCACATTGCTTGTTCCTGATTGCAGCCTATTAGCATATCATATTAATACCATAGATTACACCTGGATGTCCCCTTGTGCTCCCTAATCTACAACGTTGACATTATGGGGAGACTGAGGGTTGCCTGCGATTTCGATTGAATTACTACTGTGCCCTTGCTTGCGCTGCTCTCCAGCCACACAGGAATTGAGTTCTACTGGCACATTTTCCCCTCAATCTTTCCAAAGCCTGTCTTTTGCTGCCTTTGTCGCTCTCTCTCTCTCAATCTCTCCCCCTGTTTCTCTCACTCTCTCTCAATCTCTCCCCCTGTTTCTCTCACTCTCTCTCAATCTCTCCCCCTGTTTCTCTCAATCTCTCCCCCTGTTTCTCTCACTCTTTCTTGGTCTCTGTCGCCGCTCTGTATCTTTCTCTCTCTTCTCTTTCCTTTTTCTCATTAGCATTTCTTCATGCAAATTGTGATTTGGGTGGATTAAGTTGGGCAGTGGGCAGGTTTAAATTTAGAAGCGCTCGAAGGTAATTGATGGCTTAAACCAACCAACCAACCAATAAAACATAGAAGCCAATTGAAGGTACTTGTGCTAAAGGCTTAGGTTCTATAATAAAAGTAACAAGGCACTTTATATAAATGAGTGGTGGTGCAACCGCAAGATACAGTCCATTTATTAACTTTACGGTCCATTCAATTCTCTCAATATCATCTCATTATCTATTCAGCTCTTAGAGCTCATGTCTGTTTCTATTTGTCATGTTTTCAGGGATATACCATACTGAAAAAAAATGTTTTAACCGTATATATTGCAGTGGTCATAGTCTTCACTCATAGTATAGCCTAGTGAGTGATATTAGTTCTGTTTTCCCTACAGACTCAAAGAGCCTGGTCAATGGGAACCATCAATCAGGAGCATCCCAGTCACACCACCCAGCCCCCGGTGAGAGAGTCCCACGCTCCGAGCATAGTGCCATCGTCAGCTCCATCGAAAAGGACCTCCAGGACATCATGGACTCCCTAGTCATGGATGATCCCCAGCCTTCCTCTTCAGACTCAAAAAATCCAGACCACCCCATCCCCCACTCCCCGCTGTCCCCCATGGTCAACGGAGGAGGCCGCCACCTCCTCTCCCCTCCCACCAGCCCGGGGGCCATGTCAGTGGGCTCTAGCTATGAGAACACCTCCCCGCCCTTCTCCCCTCTGTCCTCTCCCTCGGCGGCCAGCAGCGCAGGCAGCTACACCAGCCCTTCTCCCAGCGGCTGCCTGGACCCCCAGGACCTATCCCTGCCCCCCGTGCCGGTCCGCTCATCCAGCTACAACTACACAACTACACCACCCATCCCCCAGCCAAGGACCATAATGACAAACTACAGCCCCGGCGGTGGGGTGCAGAGGGTTCCTGAGAGCCCCAGGCTCCAGAGGAAATGTCTCCTGGAGGCCCCCCAGAGCCCCAAGCCGGCCCGCAGAGGCCAGAGCCTGGACAGCCCAGGGGTGATGGGTTCAGAGAGCCCCAGACTGACCCACCTATCTGTTGCATCAGCCGATGCCGGGTACATGGGCAGGAACGCAGTGCCAAGTAACCCCAGACTCACCTCCAATTTCTCCTACGCCGCCACGTCTTCCTCCCCATCCAGTCCCAGGACGAAAGCGGGCAACATCCTCCAGGAGCGTCCGGCCAGCCCCTTCAGAGAGCAGGTGGACCGCTCCCTCACCTCCAGCTCTTCCAGACAGCTGCTATCCCAGCCCAGCAGGGCCTTCCAGCCTCCCCTGGACCCCATCGTCCACATAATCCAGGGGGGCTCTCCACTCCAGCAGCACCACCCCTTTCCCCACCCTCTCACGCTGCAGCCCCCAAAGAGCCCTCGGCTCTCCCACAGGAACCTCGACCTCAGTGGCGGTGGTAGCAGCAGCATGAGGGAGCTCCCCCCTCTCAGCCCCTCCATGGCTCGCAGAGGGGTGCCTGTTCTCCCGGGGCCTCTCCCTGGAAGTATCCCCATGTTGAGAACGCCCGAGAGCCCATCATCATTGGGGAAGTTGGGAGTCCCGGAGAGCCCCGGGCTCCGACGCAAGGCCGGCTCCCCCCCGGAGGACCAGTTTGGCGGCAGTGTGGTCCGAGCCCGCAGCCCCTCCCCTACCTTGGGGCTGATGATGATGGAGAGCGGGGGAGGGGGAAGGAAGGCCAGCTTTGGGAACGCCCTCTCCCCTGCTTACAGCCTGGGCTCCCTACCTGGCTCTTCGCCTCTCGCCAGCCCTAGGGGCCATAGGAAGATGTCCGGGGGCCCCCGGGATCAGAGGGGCCCCCACCCGGGCATGCGGGAACGGAAAAACAGCATCTCTGAGATCAGCGACAACGAGGACGAGCTGTTGGAGTACCACCGGCGCCAGAGAGAGGAGAGGCTCAGGGAGCAGGAGATGGAGAGACTGGTAAGTGTAGTAGCCTACTGTTAGCTTTGAGTTAGGCTACCTATCCACACAATTCATCATTGACCTATGTGGTACAGGGTAATCGCAAACTAGAAGTTATTTGAAGTAATGCTGTCAATTCAATTACCATTCATTTTGATACTGGTCCTCAAGGAGATAACTCGGCTGCCTGAGAAATATGCCCCTTATCCAGCTCCTGACGTTGACACAAAAATCTCTGTCTTTCTGTCTCCGTCTCTCACGCCACTATCTATCAAATAAAAATAAAATATGAAAGGGTGTGAAATTCCCACCCTAAAAAACAACAACAAAACCTGAAGTTTCTTAGCAACTGGATCTGCTGAGCTGTAGTTCGGCTTATAGCCTTTTTTTTTTTAACCAACATTTTTAGTCTGTCTCCACTCAAGTGTTCCTCCACATCACCAGATAACCATTTGTTTAACCTAAAATGATGGGAGTGGAGAGCACCGTGAAGTCCAAATTTGTGAGGAAAAGCGAGGAGTGAAACTATCTTAACTGCTGACGTGTGGTGACGGAGCGGCCATGTTTTTCCAAAGCAACCCCATTGTTAGTTGTCCCTTTTGCGCTAAAGGGAGGGAGGGAGCAGTAGACTTAGACTTATGTCCCTAATGAAGCGCCTGAGACAATGACCCTTAAAATACTTTTATATGCTTTTATATGCTGTGTGATAAACTCTTTTCTACCTCCTTGTATTAGTAGTAATAGAATGACTAGAATGGGGAACCCCCTTCAAAACATGACAATATGAAGGTACAGTCATGGGTGCATTCTATTTCTATGAGTAGGGTGCTTCTGCCAAAATGAGGGTCGAGGAGGAATGACGTGCCCTAGCCTCTCTGTGTATACTGGGCTACCCTATGGTTCCCAACAGGAGCATTACTTCCATTATACAGCAGTAAAACCATGTCTGGCAATCCCAGAATGGACACAATCTGTCTTTGTCTCCTCTGTCACCCCCATGTGTTGGAATAGGCTGTAGCCCTAAATGTTAGAGAAATGTCTTTCTCAATTCAACGAGAAAAGCAATTGTCAGGAAGAAGGCAATTTTCAAATCTAGATCAAGTTAATAATAGTTCCTTTTTGATTAAGGACAACAAGATCCCCCAACCTTTAGGCCTATCAGTTCAATTGTATTTGCGATTCTCTCTGTATGGATGGGGTTTCAATTGAAATGATGGTTATTACAGCGAACCATAACGACTTTTGGTCTTAACCTTGTGCCATTAGACTGGGAAATATTGACAAAGGACAGAATGTAAATAGCAGAAGGAATAACAGGGAATGTACATACTGTAAGCAGTGGTGTAAAAATACTTGAATGTACCACATAAGGAGTTTTTTTTATGGTATCTGTACTTTACTTTACTATTTATATTTTTGACAACTTTTACTTCACGACATTCCTAAAGAATATAATGTACTTTTTACTCCATACATTTTACCTGACACTCAAAAGTATTTGTTACATTTTGAATGATTAGCAGGAGAGGAAAATGGTCTAATTCACACCTTTATCAAGAGAACATCTCTGGTCATCCCTATTGCCTCTGATCTGGCCGACTCACTGAACATGCAGGCTTCTTTTGCAAATGATGGCTGAGTGTGCCCCTGGCTATCTGTAAAAACAAGAAAATGGTGCCGTCTGGCTTGCTTAATACAGTATAAGGAATTTGAAACTATTTATACTTTTACTTCTGAAACTTAAGTATATTTTGGTAATTACATTTACTAGTAATACTTATTTAAAACCAAATACTTTTAGACTTTTACTCGTATTTTACTGGGTGACTTACTTGAGTCATGTTCTATTGAGGTATCTTTTTACTCAATTATGACAATTGGGTACTTTTCCCACCACTGTACATAAACCATGCAGATAAGTAATGTAACTTAGAAAGGGAGGTACTACGAATGTGGACAGATTGTAGAGACTTTGTCACCTGCAGGTCGGACTTTCAAAATGTAAGAGGGGTGGTTTGGTGAATTACGTAATGCCTGCGTGATTAGTAAACTAGTCTGAAGCCAGAAGGTTTGCATTAGCTCCCTGAGCAAATGCCTAGGCTTTAGCTTAGTGCCTAGGCTTTAGCTTAATGAGCTAGCTATCCCATTTATAACAAGATTAAGCCCCTGGCATATGAGCTTTGCAACTGGTATGCTAGTATTTTCATTGCGAGATCAAGAGGGGAGTACGAGTATTATATGCATTCATTGTGAACCCAGGTGTGCTCAGCTCATGCAGCACTGAATTAAGGATTTGGATCCCGTAACCATTATTACCATGAGGTATTAAAGCATCCGTTTAAATCCACCCAAAGATTCTGTTCTGTCCTGGTCTTTGAGATCCAGCAACAAGACCCAGACCGAACTGTGCAGAGCTAACCATGACATAAGGTCCTTGTAAGTGGAAGGCGTTAGACTCCTGCCGTGGTGAGAGACGGCGAGAGGCAGTGCAGCGAGCCAAGCGTGACACAGGTCCTCAGTGTCTCTCACTGGAGCTGCCAGTGGGGGGGGTGGATGGGGACGTCGCCATGTGACTGGCACAGTCATTTCTTTTGGAGGGGCATGGGGGGAGGGGAGGTGGGGGGCAATTTACAGTCCATTCATCAAGGCAATATTTGCTACACTTTCTGTACCCAAGGACCGTCTGTCTGTCTGCCTGCTCGCCGTCTGTCCATCTGTCTGTCAGAAGTCAGTCTGTCAGTCTCCCAGCAACATGCTGCAGGTCCGGCCAGGCCAGGGGTAACTAACTGCCCTTTGTCGCTGAGTTATTTCCGGATGCAGTCAGTCAGACCCTGGGGATCAGTGTCATGCCTGAAGCAAAGGGGTATGCTGGGTACAGCTATCTATCCCTGCAGAGAGAGGCAGCACAGGCTCTCTGGCGTCCTGATAAAATAACAGCGCTGTTTACACATAGGACTTGTTTACTGTACCAAGGATACTCAATTATTTCTGTGATCTGGGAAGACGTTTATGTGTTCTGTGGCCCGAGAAAACACAAGTGTTCACCAGGGACGACGTCATTCATACCATCTGTTTACAATGTTTATACAGCGCCTTTATTCTCTTTCATCCAAGTATCGTGTGTCACATAAACCAGTGAAACGGTATCTTAAGATGTTATTTTTGCCAGCCAATCAGAGGTGAGCTCTATGTCATGTAGGAGTCCAGGCAGTTAAGGAGATAATTTCTCACATCTGAGCTGCCTTTGAGTTGTAGTGCTATACATGGTTGATTAGTGAAGCGCTGCCTTGGCCAACACACTAGGCATATGGCGTTCGTCACTGGCTGACTGTCAGACAGACAGGGTTATGAAAACGGCAGTCTACTGAAGATGACCTCAATGTTGTAACGAGTGGTCCAAGTATGACGACACCACATATTCCATTACCTTATAATTCTGACGTTTCGTCATGCTCGCAGGGACATTTCTAAACGTAGCTAAACAAAAATAGCCACATTTGTTTCAGCTGACTATCTCAAAATGTGCACGGATACAATTTAGACTATTATTGTTAGTTCTCTCTAGCTCGAGGGGAAATATTTGTTCTCCCGAAGAGTTTAAGACCTTCATTGAAGTTTCTACACTGCTTTACCTTGAGAGCATTATTTCCTCTCTACGTCGGTCTCTTTCGGCCCCTCTCTTTCCCTGTCTCTTGTGCAATTCTGTCCGGGAAGAATTTCCATCGAAGGGAAAGACATTTCAGAGTCGGTGAGGATGTCAGAGAGAGCGGTCGCCTCTTCACGGGAGAGAGCGAGGTCTTCTCTGCATGACTGGCATCCTTGTCAGTGTTCACATGGATTAGCACACCAAATATACCCAGCGCACCAAACATATTCTCGCCCGTATCGTCCTGTCATCGGGGCAGCATGGCCTAGGTTTAGACCGAGAACAATGGCCTCTCTGTCACTGGTCTAGTTCTGTGGTCAAGCAGCTGGGGTTGATTTTAATGGTGTTTTAATATTTTGTAGTTCTACCAGTATATGACTTTATAATTCTAACTACCATTAGGCCTAGAATATGAACCATCCATGAAGGCTTATACGTGCGTGTGTGTGTGGCGGGGTTTAAAGCACGGTGGGTATCGAGTTTACTAGCATGGGCAGATTATAGTGATCCTCACAGCTGGATTGAGAAAAGAGAGTGAGAGAAAGGGTGGGGGAAGATACTGTCTACTCACTTCATAGATAATCTGGGTCAGTGGCAAATCTCTCATTCAGACTCCTTTTGAAGGGACGCTGTTTTCATCTAGTCTGTGTAAATATGCTCCGTGTCTGTGTGTAGGTTCTCTGTGTCAGTTCTACCGCCCCATTGTCACGATTTTCCAAATACGACACGCTACCATGCTGTTTTAAAGCAGTCGTTGGTTGTTTCAGACGGCATGTGATGGGGGCACGAAGATATGTCAGGCTATCTGCATTCAGAGAACATTCAGGGAAGGGGGAGGTCATAGGGCTGTCACAATTATCATGTAAACTGACAATTTTGGGCATAACCGTGAACTGAAAGATGTTTTCGTCATAACCGTCTTAATACATTCATTTTAGATGAAGGGGGATTCCACTTTATATTCAAGTAGATAAAGTTTACCCAATAGCAGTTTTAAATTTTTACGTTTAATTGGGTGAATTATTTTACAAGCAGATCGGCACGGTTGAGTGGAGACCCATAATTTCCAAAAGTTGCAAGCGATCAAAACATTTGTTTTTGAGACAGGTGTCACCAAAGCTGTTGTTGTATTCCCTCGTAGCGAGTTTTCAAAGATGCATTACAAGAGCAAAACATTTTGTTTTTATACAAATGTAAATAATGCCAGTAACCGCAGCCATTTTCATGACAATTAATTGTTACCAAAAATTCCACAATTGTCACAGCCCTAGGAGAGGACACCTTTGTCTGAAAAAAGGAAAGTTCAGCCATTTTTAACAAGAAAAAACAAAAACGTTGTCTAAGAAAGGCTAGTCTTTCCACTAGAGTTGGTATTCTCACCTTACTCTGTTTTAGTAGAGCTCCATCTCTACAGTCTCCCAAGGGAGTGCAGAAACAAGTCTCAAGACCAGAGCATTGTAAACAAATACCTCTGACCCCTCTCCCTAGTTTCTAAGCCCCTCCCACTTGGCCTGAGGACAGGGGAAGGATCTCCATCTGAGCTCGGTTCAAACGTGAGGTGAATGACTGAGAACAGAACCTAGCAATAGAACCATAGTAAAGCCACAGTTTACTGTACATACTACACTGATCTAGGACCAGTAATAGATTGACGTAAAGTCCTCAGTGGAAACGGATCGGAAGCACACAGAGCGGGACAGAGCAGGGACCAGCAGGAGTGTGTGTTCCTGCGTGTGCTGAAGTTGGTGGGTGTGTTTTGTTCCATGCTTTTTACGGTTTGAAACCGTTTTTAGACTTAGGAGATTTGCGCAACATGCACAGCTAGATTACATTAGTAGAAGCAACGTTTTACATTAGGCCTGATCTCCAAGTCTGTATTGTTGAATTAACAATAGTTGTGCTAAAATGATCTTACTTGAGTTGATTCAATTCTCCCAGAGAAACATACCATGAAACTCTTACGCTTCCTTTCAAAGGGCATCCTATTCACTCACAGTCAAACACCGTCAGCTTCAAGACACCTGCGTCTGTCACTGAGAGATTGTCTTGACTCTAGAGTCGTGTTCATTAGGAACCAAACAGACTGAAACGGGGGAATAATTTCCATTGTAAGGAAACCAATATGTGATTTTGTTATTTGAGTGAAATGACCCTTTTAATGAACACAACCTAGGCCACAGTGAACTCCAACCTGAGGGTGTAAATGCTTGGAGGTCAGGGGTCATTCTTCTGCTGTGTAGCTGTGAGGTCTGAGTTTAGCTAGTCGACATCCTGCCGTGCCAGTGGGTTCTGTCTTCTCAGACGGACCCAGCTGAGAGAGGGAGGAAGAGAGCACGAGAGAGAGACCGTATGTTAGTTCAACCTCACCTGGCCAAACCTGGTCTTATGAAGATCGTATAAAGCATGCTGCAGTATCAGAAAAGCTGTTCTAGTTGTATGGTGGTGTAGACTTGGTGCTTCCATGGACTCCTGTAGTGCATTGTTTTGCCTTTTAGATGTTGTGGAGTGGATGTCGGGCACAACGCACATTTGCTGCCCTATAGAACTAGCCTATAGGCTAGCACATATCTATTTGTAAGGCTTATGCAGTACCCAGGGGTTGGAAAGGTTTGTCAAGCTAGTTAGCTTCTAAAATGGCACCCTATTTTACCCTATGGGACCTGGTCAAAAGTAGTGTACTACAGAATATAGTGAATGGGGTACCATTTGGGACAGCACAACATGCTGCTGGAGGGCTAGTCTTCCATGTGGCTGTTTGAAGCTGCCGCTCCAATTAGCACTCAGTGTAGATGAAGGGGAGGAGACAGGTTAAAGATCATGGATTGTGTGTGTGTGTGCCATTCAGAGGGTGAATGGGCAAGACAAAAGAATGTTCAAAGTGCCTTTGAACACGGGGTACGCTCAACAGTTTCCCGTGTGTATCAACAATGGTCCACCATCCAAAGGACATCCCAGCCAACTTGAAACAACTGTGGGAAGCATTGGAGTCAACATGGGCCAGCATCCCCGTGGAACGCTTTGACACCTTGTAGAGTCTATGCACTGACACATTGAGGCTGTTCTGAGGGCAAAAGGGTGGAGTTTAACTCAATATTAGGAAGGTGTTGTTTTGCACACTCGGTGTAATTTGACCATGCCATCAGAAAAGGCGTCATAATGACGTCATTGTAACTAGTTTGCTCACTGGGAAAAGGATGCAGAAGTGCATAGCAAGAAGGACAGAAGACGGAGAGAGAAAGAGGAACAGAAATAAAGTAGAAAGAAGAGCGAGAGACTGACACATCACTGATTCAAAGAAGGCAAAAATGAGGAAGAGATGCTTGGATTCAAAGAATAGGCTTAGTCGTTTTAATTGCTAGGGAGAGTGGCACGGTGGGAAAGATACTGACTTACTCAAAGGAAGAGGATGTTGCGAGAGTGAGGGAAAGACCGAGTCCCGGTGCTCGGGGAATGCCTGGAAAAAGCTGGCTAGAAATGAGTGTGCCGGAATGTCCCAACGAGGAGCATCAATCACTTTCTGTAAGATGCCGACTCCATGCCATTAATCCTCACTCCAGACTCTTTTCCAGATCTCTCACATGCCAAACAATTACCCTGACATTTTACTGCAGCGTTATCTTCTTTGACTTTCTTAACTGTACACTTCATTTACTCGTTTCGTCACTTCCACTCGGTTAGCTTAACAGGCTAAATACATTCTGCTAATATGATAAGGAAAGCTAATGATGCATAGAGCGCTTGCCGCGAGTTTGTGTTGTGCGGTCACAATTTGACCAATTGTAAATGGCGGTGGGAGGAAGAATGACTCCGTAAACATAGCAGAACAACGTGAAATATCCAGGAATGAGTCATGGCTAATTGGAACGTTGGTGGAAAGAACTGCCATCTCCTGAATTGCAACCAGTTTGACTATAGAGCAGTACTGTCAACCTGGACCTAGGCTTTTCTGGGTCTGTGGGTTCAAATCCCAGGTTGGCCATAGTAGGGATGGACCCTGCTATGGGTCAGTATTTCACTTCTCATAAAGTATTTTCCTATGGAGCAGATAGACTCTGGATGTGGCTTAGGCTTGTGGCTGAGCTTATTCCTTTAGTCACGCTTTAGCAGATAAGGAAAGAGGCCCATATGGAATAAGTCTCTAGTTTGGCTGGGAAATCCAGTCCATGTTCCTCCTATTAGCAAGCTGGACCTGCTACTACCGCACAACGCTACCTCAACGCTGAGGCAACATCGAATTAAACTCCCATCTGAATAGGTCGGAAATGAGAACATGCAGTATGTACACTAGGTAGGAATGTGAGTCAGAGGCTTGTTGTTTATTGAGGGCACTAAAGGTCTTTCATTGTCAGCCCAACACCTCCCTGTGTACACAGGTCTGGAGACAGTGGAAGGGTTTGAGGGTGGGACTCTGTAGAAGGCTTGTGTTTGTTCATCTGTCTCAGGGAGAGAGACTTGGATTTGTTTGAGTGTGATTTCAATGAGCCTCACTGACCTCCTAGAGCTGTGCCTTTTCACATGTCCACAATGAGAGTAAGTAGCCCACTTGGATTTGCTGACTTTTATTTGCTGTACTGTAGATAATCAAATTGAATTTTCATTGGCTGATTCATTGATTGGTTGATTTCATAATTGATAGTTGTTTTTAAACTCTTGAACATGGTGAACTTTATACAACTAATTAAACAACTTAGTTATGAGGGAGTCTAATTGAATAATCGAAATCTATAACACAATCTTTGAAATCGGTTGACCAGTTGTCTCTATTCAGATGTATGTAGCTTTTAACCCGTTTCTGATTATTCTCACTGCTTATACTATATAAAGCGTTGCAGATATTGTTTAGTATTAGGTCTGTGGCCTACATATACTGAAAAAATATATACATTTGTGCACAAAATGAGAGTAATGCGCTATTAGTGCGTCTTGAACAATTCTGGGATCTTTTATTTCAGCTCATGGAACAGGGGACCAGCACTCTACATGTTGCATTTATATTTTTGTTCAGTGTATATTTGACCTACATAGTGTTGTGTGGATGCTGGTTGTGGAACTCAAGGAAACTCTTGGAATTCTATGTGTCACATAATGAGTGTCAATGCACTAGACTAGTGGGAGCTAGACCATAAACAGCCATGTGTTTAATAGACAGTGGATTGGAAGCCATATGCTACAGTATGCTGTTATTGGAACCAGTCAGTAACTTAGACCTACAGGGATCGGAAGCTGCAGGATCAGAGTGGGACTCCGTGTGGGCCAACTTGGAGATCCACACTCCGTGTGGGCCAACTGAGTCGCCCTCGCCTCCTCTCCACGGGTTCCGACTATGCCACCAGGTCTTTGTATCATGTGCATTAAAGGTTCTAGGAAATCTCTAGTAACACCTTGCCTCAGTCGTGCCTTTTCCCCGGGGGAGCCAGTTAATGACATCTACGGAGACCGTTTGAGGCTCATAAACTGAGGGAATTTATATATTTTTAAGGTTGCACTATGCAGAAATCGCTCTGCCGTTTTCTGGTTGCTAAAATGTTAGTTTGCCTAATTTCAATTTGTGACAAAATAAGCTAGTATAGTGTAGAGAATCATTGTACCATCTAAACCGCTGTTAGATGTATTTTCCATAACCAAAAATATTGTTTCAGCTGAGGTACAAAACCGAAAGTACAAGACGCATAAACAAAACTTAATAACGTGAAGCATAGAAATGGCTCAAAACAAAAGAGGGGACTTCATGCTCAAAGAAGAGTAGAGGTGCTGAAACAGTGCATTAGAGATGAGGTGCTGAAGCAGTGCATTAGAGGTGAGGTGCTGAAGCAGTGCATTAGAGGTGAGGTGCTGAAGCAGTGCATTAGAGGTGAGGTGCTGAAGCAGTGCATTAGAGGTGAGGTGCTGAAACAGTGCATTAGAGGTGAGGTGCTGAAACAGTGCATTAGAGGTGAGGTGCTGAAACAGTGCATTAGAGGTGAGGTGCTGAAACAGTGCATTAGAGGTGAGGTGCTGAAACAGTGCATTAGAGGTGAGGTGCTGAAACAGTGCATTAGAGGTGAGGTGCTGAAACAGTGCATTAGAGGTGAGGTGCTGAAACAGTGCATTAGAGGTGAGGTGCTGAAACGGTGCATTAGAGGTGAGGTGCTGAAACGGTGCATTAGAGGTGAGGTGCTGAAACGGTGCATTAGAGGTGAGGTGCTGAAACGGTGCATTAGAGGTGAGGTGCTGAAACGGTGCATTAGAGGTGAGGTGCTGAAGCGGTGCATTAGAGGTGAGGTGCTGAAGCGGTGCATTAGAGGTGAGGTGCTGAAGCGGTGCATTAGAGGTGAGGTGCTGAAGCGGTGCATTAGAGGTGAGGTGCTGAAGCGGTGCATTAGAGGTGAGGTGCTGAAACGGTGCATTAGAGGTGAGGTGCTGAAGCGGTGCATTAGAGGTGAGGTGCTGAAGCGGTGCATTAGAGGTGAGGTGCTGAAGCGGTGCATTAGAGGTGAGGTGCTGAAGCGGTGCATTAGAGGTGAGGTGCTGAAGCGGTGCATTAGAGGTGAGGTGCTGAAGCGGTGCATTAGAGGTGAGGTGCTGAAGCGGTGCATTAGAGGTGAGGTGCTGAAGCGGTGCATTAGAGGTGAGGTGCTGAAGCGGTGCATTAGAGGTGAGGTGCTGAAACGGTGCATTAGAGGTGAGGTGCTGAAACGGTGCATTAGAGGTGAGGTGCTGAAGCGGTGCATTAGAGGTGAGGTGCTGAAACGGTGCATTAGAGGTGAGGTGCTGAAACGGTGCATTAGAGGTGAGGTGCTGAAGCGGTGCATTAGAGGTGAGGTGCTGAAGCGGTGCATTAGAGGTGAGGTGCTGAAACGGTGCATTAGAGGTGAGGTGCTGAAGCGGTGCATTAGAGGTGAGGTGCTGAAACGGTGCATTAGAAGTTGGGGTGCTCCACCATTAAAGCTATTTTTAGGAACTAGCTCTGCTTGCAAAAAACATACTAGCAATTTGCTGGAGAAAGCAAAGCCCTGGCAACCAGTCACTGAACATAAGATCAGAATATCCCATAATGTGCAGGTTGCAACACTGTCATGCTGATTTATGTACAGATAAACACCATGGTTTTTTATTTTTTTAAATTTAACTAGGCAAGTCAGTTAAGAACAAATTCTTTATTTACAATGAAGGCCTAGGAACAGTGGGTTCAAGGGCAGAACGACAGATTTTTACCTTGTCAGCTCTGGGATTCGATCTAGGAACCTTTCGGTTACTAGTCCAATGCTCTAACCACTAGGATACCCGCCGCCCCCGAGCTATTACAGCAACATAAATCTGTCTAGGCTCTTTGAACCTAGCCAGACAGTAGGCCTACTATGTTCAGTCTGGTGGAATGACACAGCGATTATGTTGACTGTCGCTTAACTTCTAACAGTATCAAAGAGACAGTCTGCAAAAAGTAAACATGCCCGAAGTGAGGTGGTGGGAATAGAGAGAACATACAGTATACTTTCTCTGCAGACCTGGGTTCAAATAGTATTTTCTTCCAAGTATTTAAGCAGCACTGTCTGGCAATTGTATAGTCCCAAAAGTGTAAACCTGCCGGTATGGCACTCCAGGCAGGGTCGATCAAATGCTCAAAGTATTTGAAAACCAAAACAAATGCTATTTGTACCCAGTTGTGATTCTCTATAGCCCAGGGCCTTGCACTACCAGCCAGGTCCTGTTACATGGTATGAGAGAAAAGGAGAAAAGCTGCTGGATTTGTTGTGCCATTCAAACTTTAAAACCCCAGGAATGCCTGCTGTCTGTATACTTTGTCCCTTAGTAGACTACATTCTTAGCAAACAAAAAATGCAAGAACAGGAGACGCCACATTTCCTATGTTTGCGTCAGCTGTTGATGTTGTCAGGCCTGCATTTATTAGGCTTAATTCCCTAATCATTGAATCCAGAGAGGGAAGGCACGGTGGCATTTTCAGATGAAAGCCAGTGAGATGTGGGTGTTGTGCATTGCAAATGGAGGCTCCACTGTTGTTGTGCTTCCCCCTCATATCTCTAGTGAACATATTGTAGCCCAGGGCTTGTTCTTCTAACCCTCTGTTAAGTAAAGCTGGCTGGCTCAGATTACAGGTTAAGCTAATGTAGGGTTTGGTGTGTAGAACCCCCATCAGAGGACCCCACTTACCTACATCACAGGGGATGAGGGCACATCAAACAGGTCTAGAGCCTGCCTCCCCCTACCACCTGACAACATTAGTCATGTACTGCATGTATCCCTAGTTAGTTAGGTGTAACTAGTTTGTTTTGGTTGAGTAATGTTGATCTCATGGAAATAAAAACAGCACCACAAAGTTGATCAAAACGTCTCCTTCGTCTGAAAGTGCAAAACATACCTCATCTGGAAAAAAAAACACATTTGTGATTTACATTTTATAATATTATTTGTCTGTGTTTCTGTCCGATCATTGTATTCTACTGATTGCCTAATACCCCTTTCACACTGCTTAGTCGAGCCGAGCTGTACTGAGCTGGCCCGGTTACCTTAACTGTGCTGGAATGAATCATGTAAAAAGACAATCCAAGTTCAAGTCAGTACAGTTGGTTTCGACACAATAGAGTGAAAAGGCTACTAGTGTCTCTGTCAGACCAGAGACGCTGCGTCTGCAGCCCGGGGTTAACAGCAGGGGCCAGTTGACCTTTAGGGGTTAGAGGTCACCTCAGATGTCACCTGGTGATTCAGCAGTCCATCACTGCTCAGAGGTGGGCCAGCACAGAGCTTAGAATGTCACCTGTTTCTACAATCACTGTGTTTGTGAGACCCCCTGAAAAGGAGCTCTGGAGATTGGCAAGCTGTTGTTTCAGGGGTGCATGGGCATAGAGGTTAACCGATTATGATTTTTCAACGCCGATACCGATTATTGGAGGGCCAAAAAAAGCCGATACAGATGAATCGGGCGATTTAAAAAAAGTTTTTTTTTAATTTAAAAAATGTGTTAAATAATATTTTTTTACATGTATTTATTTGTAATAATGACAATTACAGCAATACTGAATGAACACTTATTTTAACTTAATATCATACATCAATGAAATCAATTTAGCCTCAAATAAATAATGAAACGCGTTCAATTTGGTTTAAATAATGCAAAAACAAAGTGTTGGAGAAGAAAGTAAAAGTGCAATATGTGGGCTCAAACCAGGAACACATCGACAACAGCCAAGCTCGAAGCAGCGTTACACATTTTTTATTATTCTGTTATTTTACCAGGTAAGTTGACTGAGAACACGTTCTCATTTGCAGCAATGACCTGGGGAATAGTTACAGGGGAGAGGAGGGGGATGAATGAGCCAATTGTAAACTGGGGATTATTAGGTGACCGTGATGGTTTGAGGGCCAGATTGGGAATTTAGCCAGGACACCAGGGTTAACACCCCTACTCTTACAATAAGTGCCATGGGATCTTTAATGACCTTAGAGAGTCAGGACACCCATTTAACATCAGAAAGACGGCACCCTACACAGGGCAGTGTCCCCAATCACTGTCCTGGGGCATTGGGATATTTCTTTTTTTTAGACCAGAGGAAAGAGTGCCTCTCCAACACCACTTCCAGCAGCATCTGGTCTCCCATCCAGGAACTGACCAGGACCAACCCTGCTTAGCTTCAGAAACAAGCCAGCAGTGGTATGCAGGATGGTATGCTGCTGGCATAATACCTTTGACCCATGCAGCGCAAGGGGAACAACTACTCCAAGTCTCAGAGCGAGTGACGTTTGAAACGCTATTAGCGCACACCCTGCTAACTAGCTAGCCATATCACATCGGTTACACCAGCCTAATCTCGGTGGTTGATAGGCTTGAAGTCATAAACAGCGCAATGCTTGAAGCATGAAAGCATGCTGTTTGAATGAATTCATGCAAGCCTGCTGGTGCCTACCATCGCTCAGTCAGACTGCTCTATCAAATCATACACTTAATTATAACATAAAAAAACACAGAAATACGAGCCTTAGTTCATTAATATGGTCGAATCCGGAAAGTATCATCTCGAAAACAAAACATTTATTATTTCAGTGAAATACGGAACTGTTCCGTATTTTATGTAATGGGTGGCATTCATAAGTCTAAATATTTCTGTTACATTGCACAACCTTCAATGTTATGTCATAATTACCTAAAATCCTGGCAAATTAGTTCGCAACGAGCCAGGCTGCCCAAACTGTTGCATATACCCTGACTCTGCGTTCAATGAACACAAGAGAAGTGACACAATTTCACCTGGTTAATATTGCCTGCTAACCTGGATTTATTTTAGCTAAATATGCAGGTTTAAAAATATATACTTCTGTGTATTGATTTTAAGAAAGGCATTGATGTTTATGGTTAGGTACAGTCGTACAACGATTGTGCTTTTTTTGCAAATGCGCTTTTGTTAAATCATCCCCCGTTTGGCGAAGTAGGCTGTCTTTGTTAGGAAAAAATAGTCTTCAGAAAGTTCGCAACGAGCCAGGTGGCCCAAACTGCTGCATATAACCCCAACTCTGTTGCAAGAGAAGTGACACAAAGAAATTCATATTAGCAGGCAATATTAACTAAATATGCAGGTTCAAAAAATATATATTGTGTATTGATTTTAAGAAAGGCATTGATGTTTATGGTTAGGTACACGTTGGATCAACTACGGTCCTTTTTCGCGAATGCGCACCGCATCGATTATATGCAACGCATAACACGCTAGATAAACTAGTAATATCATCAACCAGGTGTAGTTAACTAGTGATTATGATTGATTGTTTTTTATAAGATAAGTTTAATGCTAGCTAGCAACTTACCTTGGCTTCTTACTGCATTCGCGTACAGGCAGGCTCCTCGTGGAGTGCAATGAGAGGCAGGTTGTCAGAGCGTTGGGACTAGTTAACTATAAGGTTGCAAGATTGAATCCCCGAGCTGACAAGGTAAAAATCTGTCGTTCTGCCCCTGAACAAGGCAGTTAACCCACTGTTCCTAGGCCGTCATTGAAAATAAGAATGACTTGCCTATTTAAATAAAGGTGTAAAAAATATATATATATATATGCCAAATCGGTGTCCAAAAAGACCGATTTTCGATTGTTATGAAAACTTGAAATCGGCCCTAATTAATCGGCCATTCGGTTAATGGAGTTTTGTTATGTTTGGTAGGAGTGTGCTCTGTACTTCATATTAGACCGGCTTGGTCTGGCCTAACCATGGCTGGAGCTAGATCTGTCCCTGATAAGACCTGTTTCCTCCACACAGGAAAGATGCCATCACTGAGGGGGAAGGTGGGTTCTGGGGAAGGGTCCTTTTAATCTCCACCCACCTCTGAATTGCTCATTTCCAGATTGGCATCAGTGGCAGCCACACACACAGGAAATGAGATTTGGGGCGAGGAGGAGGACATATTTGCCTTTGCAGCAGAGGCTGGATGTAATCAGTTCCTCTGCTTCTGTCTGTCCACAGGAGAGACAGAGGCTAGAGACCATCCTGAACCTGTGCGCCGAGTACAACAAGGGCGACGGGCCCTTTGGGGGCGAGGCAGAGGGGAGGATGGGCTTCCCTGGGGGCCTGGGACCGGGGGAGAGGGCGGCCAGGAGACCCTCTATGGACAGCTTGGTGGGGGCCGGCTCGCTGCATCGTAGCATGGCCCAGAGACAGCAGAGGGAGAGCGACGAGGAGAACCTCAAGGAGGAGTGCAGCAGTACAGAGAGCACCCATCAGGAGGTGAGGACGCCACTTCCTCCACAGGCCCTCCACAATGGAGACCGATACCAGGTCAGACGTAGGGCCGTCTATTATCACATTCATCATTTCTACTACTTACTATGAGAACTACAGGCATGACATACTAGTACTTACTATGCGAACTACAGGCATGACATACTAGTACTTACTATGAGAACTACAGGCATGACATACTAGTACTTACTATGAGAACTACAGGCATGACATACTAGTACTTACTATGACAACTACAGGCATGACATACTAGTACTTACTATGAGAACTACAGGCATGACATACTAGTACTTACTATGGGAACATGGCCTGACCTAGACATGGCCTGACCTAGACATGGCCTGACCTAGACATGGCCTGGCCTAGACATGACCTGACCTAGACATGGCCTGACCTAGACATGGCCTGACCTAGACATGGCCTGACCTAGACATGGCCTGGCCTAGACATGGCCTGGCCTAGACATGGCCTGGCCTAGACATGGCCTGGCCTAGACATGGCCTGGCCTGGACATGGCCTGACCTGGACATGGCCTGGCCTAGACATGGCCTGGCCTAGACATGACCTGGCCTAGACATGGCCTGACCTAGACATGGCCTGGCCTAGACATGACCTGACCTAGACATGGCCTGGCCTAGACATGGCCTGACCTAGACATGGCCTGACCTAGACATGATCTGACCTAGACATGGCCTGGCCTAGACATGGCCTGGCCTAGACATGGCCTGATCTAGACATGGCCTGACCTAGACATGGCCTGACCTAGACATGGCCTGACCTAGACATGGCCTGGCCTAGACATGGCCTGACCTAGACATGGCCTGACCTAGACATGGCCTGACCTAGACATGGCCTGACCTAGACATGGCCTGACCTAGACATGACCTGACCTAGACATGGCCTGACCTAGACATGACCTGACCTAGACATGGCCTGACCTAGACATGGTCTGGCCTAGACATGGCCTGACCTAGACATGGCCTGACCTAGACATGACCTGACCTAGACATGGCCTGGCCTAGACATGGCCTGACCTAGACATGGCCTGACCTAGACATGACCTGACCTAGACATGGCCTGACCTAGACATGGCCTGACCTAGACCTGACCTAGACATGGCCTGGCCTAGACATGGCCTGACCTAGACATGGCCTGACCAAGAATTCTGAAACGATTGATGGTCAAAATGACACAGCATGAAGATAATGACATTTGTTTGCCAAGCAACAGTGTTTTACATGGAGACATGTGATGTGTATAGTCCCTCCCTAATGTGTGGATCAGTGTGTGTGTGTGTGCATGCAACATAGTCTGAAACAGTTAACTACTGCACATGGGCCATGCTCTTTGCACTTATATGCAACAATGTGCCTGCCTCTTCTGTCTCTCTCCCCCTTCAGCATGAGGAGCAGTCTGTTTCTGGCGGCGTGGAGCGGACAGAGCTGGGTTACCTGGAGGACGAGAGGGTCAGAGTGCTGGCCCGAGTCGACGAGCTCAAATCACGAATCACAGAGCTGGAGCAACAGCTACAGGAGTCCAAACAGGAGGTAAGAAAGTCCATCAGTTCAATTTCCAGATAGTAGGCTACTTCTAATATAAGGAATGATATGTGGGGAAGATAAAATTAAACTGTTGTGTGTGTGTGTGTGTGCTTCATGCACGTTTAGTGACACAAACAAGCAGAAAGTGATAGAATGTCACACGCACCGCTAGGCTGTGATTGGTCTGCTGTCTGTGGGGAAGCTATGTGATTGGAGCAGGGGGGCTCATGTGTGACGGGTGTGTCCCGTTCCCAGGCAGAGATGGAGCGGGCCCTGCTGCAGGGGGAGAGGCAGGCAGAACTGGACCAGGTAGAGGCAGAGACGGAGATCATCGGACAGCTGCAACACAAGCTCAACGAGCTGGAGAACGCCATCCAGAGGGAGAAAGACAAGGTCGGACCCTGGGGGAAAACACACACACCAAGTATACTATCCTGTACACATTAAGCAGTCTTACCACCTGCAGATTAGTTCTTGCTCAACTTATAAACTTCTCATTCCAATGTTACGGTGTTGTATTTTAATGGAGAAAACCAATAGGAAAAGTGCTTTTGTTAGTGAGCTGTTTTTGCACTCTGAGACAGTCCTTATTGGGAAGACGGTGGGTATGCAGACAGGGAGGTGAGATTTTCGTTGATCTCAACATTGTGTTTAAACACAACAGACACAACCCAACCCGCTTTTCCCTGCGCTGGACTGTCTGTTATAGGGCCTGTTCAGGAGGATGGAACGTTACAGAACGTTCACATAGAAATGTATCCTGTGGAACAGATATACGATCTTCTGACGGATAGAAAAGGGATTCATGGCAGTTCTGTTCGTGATATTTCTATCTGCAGCGTTCCGAACGTTTCACATCACTGAATATACATCTACTAAGCCTCAAAGGGACTGAACAGCCTTTCTGGTCTCTTGTCATTCCTTAAAGGCATTGCCAAATCCTGGATGGCCTCCCAAGACCGTATCTAGTTGGTTTTGCCATCCCAAGGTACAGGCATAGCACTCGCTCTTCAACCCCTCCCCCCCAGCGAGGAATGCTCCAACCTTTCACCTGTTATATGCATTGATGTTTTACCTTAGAAGAGCTGTGGATGATGGTGCTTAGACTTAAGTATGGGTGTTTTTTCTGTCTTTTTGTCCTTTATTTTCCCTTGGTGGTTTCTCTCTCGCCAGGGCTTTTCTTCTTCTTCTGCAGCTCCACTAACCAGCCTCCATTAACTTCTAATCCTCTCACTGCTTCACTCAGCAACCTTCTCTCCTCCCCCACTGTCAGCCTGAAATCCATGTAGGTTATTAGCACTTGTCTTAAATGTGTCTCAAATGGCACCCTATTCCCTATATAGTGCACTACTTTTGACCAGGACTCATAGGGCTCTGTAGGGAATAGGGTGCCATTTGGGACATAAGTATGAATCGGTCCTTTGGGTTTCTACTTGGCTGAAGCTGGGACTGGATGCTAGTGGGTATGAGTGGCTGGCTACTAAAAGTATATCTGTCCACCACATAGTTTACAACATTACAGAGGGTCTCTATTTGAAGGCTTTACACAACTCTGTTGTTTCAGCTAGTCATGTCACTCCACTCTTATAGGCTTTATGTAGACACACTTAAACTGACAACCTGAAATGGGGGATTTTCTTGGCTTTAAGGCTCTTTTAAATCTTGTGATTTGTATATTACTTACCATTTCGGAGAGTGTCCTGCTTCCTGTGTTCAAGTTAGACCGTCAGGGTCTCACGGTTCTGTCTCAGCTACAAATTAAAACAAAAGCTTCAACTAGGAAAACGACCTTTATTGTCGCCTTCTCTACTTTTATTGCCATTGGTCACAGACAGAGGTGGAGCCAGAGCAGGGTGGCAGATTGGAGAAAAGGAGTGCCACTCAAACCCCAAAGCACCGCCCACACCCCTCTCCCACCCAGTGACTTTAGAGAATGCAGTAATGATAAAAAAGATTCTGCAGAACGTTTCCCTCTCTCTCCTGCATGGTCTAGTCTACTGGCTATACAGTGGTGGCCCTCTAGAGGTAGTTTACAAGACGCTTTCACTACAATCAGACCCAAACTCTGTCTCTCCTTATTCCACACATCCTCTCTTCTTCTCAAAACATGTTGGAGGAAAATATCCAAGGTTTTTCCATTTTGACCATCCATTGCGTTTTGAAGGAGGTCGAGGAGAGCCGACGCGGGGAGCCTATTGCGAGCTTCTATTCCCTCCAGGGGTTTTGATATCACAGCCTGGGTGTCAGTAGGGCAGTGGTGTAGAGCACTAGAGTTACCCATGCTGACACCGCCTGCACTCAAATGCAATAACAACGAAGACCATTCAGGCAATACCTACATCCAGTTCTAAACCTGTTCAAAACTAACTGGACTGGCCTAAAGTATTCATACCAAAGTCACATGAGAATCTGGATGGGCTAATAATAATAATAATCATCATTTTAAAGCCACATGAAAATCTCTTCAGAAAAAAGTCACCACCCAAAATAGAGCAATCTGACGTGAAAAAACAGCTGAGCCAAAACAAATACACTTCCCATTTCATGTTTGATGAAATAGCAACATCTCCTTTTCAATCGCAGACCAGTGCTTTCATGAGCATCGAACCCTGCAACTTAGAAATGTCTGTGAACAAGAAGTCTGTTCAGACCTGTTTGAGGCATGGGACATGTTTTATTAGGCACCGAATGGTGGGGAAAACTGACTTAAACAAGGAGGACATTTTTGCTTTCTATTGCAAAACATTTTTAAAGGTTTTCAGCGTTGTGCCCTAATGAACACGGCCCGGCAGTCCAGCACTTTTAAAGCTAGTCTCTGGGGGATTGATTTCACAGTATTATAAACTCCATAGATGCCCCATGTCACTTTTGGCTTATCCACTGTTGTGACCTCTAACATCGGAAGCTTTTTGCATGGCGTGGATTTGAGCAGGTGTGCTTTTTTTGCTTTCTCTCTGTTGTCCCCCACTTCATCTCCTCCCTCCCACCCCGGACGGTGTGTTCTCTTTCTAGGAGAGGGCAAATGTTGACGCAGAGCGCCGAGACCTGGCGAGCCTCCAGGAGGGTTACAGTGAGCTGAAGAACCAGCTTCATAACTGCCCCGAGTCACTGAGGGAGCAGTTACAGGAACAGCTCAAAAGGGTCAGTCGTCAATCCACCACCAAGACCATCAGCCCAACCACCCCTGAGACCCAACACCAGAGACAGCAAGCGTACCACGCCCCCACCCACTCCCTCCACCCTTGTCTCGGAGCTACACCTATCCACCATTTATCAAGGGAAATTCCAGCAGCGCCACATCACTATTAGAGTATACTTACCTCCAGATTATTAAAGTACCCCGTAAGAGAATTACATGTTCAGGAGAAGTAGAAGTTGTGTACTTATGGATTTACAAGTATGTCTACTGAGCTCCTGGATATAGTGCATAGAATGCTGCACTTAACTGTCAAAGATACTGAACTGGAATTCTAATTCTATGATAACTAATGTAAAACATTCCTAACATCCAAGAAGATGGCATACCAATTTAGGGTAGGTTTCCTGGACACAGATTAAACCTAGACCTGGACTAAAAAGTATGCTCAATGGAGATTCTACATTGAAAGTGCTTTATAGCTCTGGGCTAAGCTTAATCTGTGTACGGGAAACCTGCCCTTAATGATTATGCCAGATGCCAGTCGGTGATTGCTGCATAGTAGGCTACACTATCTTGGTATGATAAGACCTGGTGCATATCTCCTCAGATAGAGTTACTGGGACCTTTACCCCTTTAGCCCCTTGCCTACGTGCTAATGCCACAAGCTGCTGGAATTTCCCCTCTCTCCGCCACACCTATGTGCTTTGCCTCTGAGCAAACGGGAGGAGTGTCAAAATGGCTGCTGGTGACTTTGGGGCGAGGTGCTGCATTGTGGTGATTTCTGGGTCATATGTGCATTGCATGCATTTCACACAGGAGTGTGTGTTGTCTGTCTGGTTGATACAGTCTCTGAGACTGGAAGCATCCCTCTCTTCTTGATTTGTGATGGCTTATAACCCCTTAATAACTGCTTACTAATCTATTAATGTTGACACTTACCACCTCCACTTCCTGTCCTACTCTCTTTTCAAATCTTTCCTCTGAATGGAAATGTGTGTTTTGTGTCTGAATAATGTTTTATATCGTCAGCTCTCTGAAAAGTCAGTCCATAGAAAGTGAATCTTGCATTTTGTCAGGCGGTGCAACTATTTATCAGCCAATTACATTTAGCACGTTAGCTCTATTCACTTTGCTGTCCTATCCACGTAGAGTAGCATGACAAATTGGCTGACTGACTTGACATGAGAAAAAATGGGGGGAGCACATGGACAAAAATACATGTAAAAATGTTTTCCATTGCATGCACTGATGAACACGTCCCAAGTTTGCTGAAGACATCCTTCAGAGGTACGACAGAGGCCCTTGAGTGACCTGCTCTCCAAGCACGAGGGTCTGGAGATGTCAGTGATGACATAAGTGTTCCGACGCCCCGAGCCTTCACTCGTTATCGTCAGTAACGCTCCGATGAACTGACCACAAGGGCAGGCCCTCGTCTTTCCCCCTCCAAAGCATAAGTGGCCCTCTCTCACATATGTGTGTGTGTTTCTTGGGTTTATCGATCTAAAGGGTCAAGACATTCAGTTGGGCTCTCACATTCAAATCAGCTATAAAATGCAGTATAGAAGATAGTACTTAAGTATTACTACAGTAAAAGCACAGTATTACCTTTCGTAACATATAGATAGTGGCCCTTTTGGTTTCTCATTTTTGGGATTAGTATTGGTGCAGCAGAGAAGACTGCTTGTCACCAATCAATCAAACTACTGGGCTATAAAATGTTCCAACTTATTAGACTCACATGAGCAGAATGCCTGTAATATTAATAGCTGTGTATACCACATCATTTTCACAAGGGTACGGTGCTTTTGTATTGGTGGCATAGTGAAGTACAAACCTAGGACACAATAAAGAGTCGAATAGTAAAGTTAACCCAAACAACATAATATTCAAGTCTATCAAAGCATGATCAAAGTAGTCGTATAGTGCTAAACAGAACTCCACCAATCCTTAGATAGAACCTCCATATGCAGCTTAGTCTGTCTAAAATGACAACGCAGTACTCTTTTGAATCACGTTCTTTCTGTGGCCTACCGCCCCTGGTTGTGCTGGCTTGGCTTGGGCCTTGACCACCCCGGCTCAGGAGCATGGTCATTGGAGAGAGCCAGGGGTGCGGAGGGGGTGACCCTGTGGTGACCTTGTGGGTATGTCTGTCTGTCTGTCTCTTGGGGTTGGTAGTTGTTGGTACTTTAGAACCCTTTTCACACTATTGTGCCAACCATACCAGACTCTGCTGGCTCAGGTATTTTCTCCACACATTGTGCTTTCTAGCACAATTTTAGCATCTATGGCGAATGGATGAATACGTTACCAGGCCAGCCAAATACAGCTTGGCTCGGCTTTGCTTGGCTCAGCAGTGTGAAATTATAGGTGTATATTATAGGAGGCTGAGGCCTGATGTGGTTGTAACCCATTGTGATGGGCTCTGTGTGGGGTTCAACAGGAGGGCGAGACCCTGGAGTCAGAGACAAAACAGTTTGAGGACCTGGAGTTCCAGCAGCTGGAGAGAGAAAGCAGCCTGGAGGAGGAGAGGGAGACCATCAGCCAGCAGCTGCTGCAGGAGAGGGCCGAGTACCACACCAGCGTGGCCAAGAGGAAGGTAATGGACTGGACCACAATGGCTGCTCCTATCTATTCTGGCAACCCTTCATATCTGGAGCTGTGAATATGAATGTCTGTCAGAGAAACTTCCTAATTTCTGATTACTGCTTTGTTTTTGGTGTAGTGTATATTTGTCATCTTGTTGAGTACCCCTTTAATTCCGCAATAACGCTCTAAACATGTCTTCCAGGACAAGGTGGCAGCTCTGGAAGGCCAGGCCAGTCAGCTGGGACAGCAGGCATCTCAGGAGTGTGACAGGCTGGCTAAGGACAGGAACCTTACCCTGCAGATTCTCCATAAGGTAACATTACAATACAGTTCATATCTGTCCCAGCAGCTACTCTACAATCTACACATATACAGAAATGACATTGTTGACCAGGTGGCGAACCGCATCTCTGCATGTCTGGCAGACATATCAGTGTGGATGACGGATCACCACCTCAAGCTGAACCTCGGCAAGACGGAGCTGCTCTTCCTCCCGGGGAAGGACTGCCCGTTCCATGATCTCGCCATCACGGTTGACAACTCCATTGTGTCCTCCTCCCAGAGCGCTAAGAACCTTGGCGTGATCCTGGACAACACCCTGTCGTTCTCAACTAACATCAAGGCGGTGGCCCGTTCTTGTAGGTTCATGCTCTACAACATCCGCAGAGTACGACCCTGCCTCACACAGGAAGCAGCGCAGGTCCTAATCCAGGCACTTGTCATCTCCCGTCTGGATTACTGCAACTCGCTGTTGGCTGGGCTCCCTGCCTGTGCCATTAAACCCCTACAACTCATCCAGAACGCCGCAGCCCGTCTGGTGTTCAACCTTCCCAAGTTCTCTCACGTCACCCCGCTCCTCCGCTCTCTCCACTGGCTTCCAGTTGAAGCTCGCATCCGCTACAAGACCATGGTGCTTGCCTACGGAGCTGTGAGGGGAACGGCACCTCAGTACCTCCAGGCTCTGATCAGGCCCTACACCCAAACAAGGGCACTGCGTTCATCCACCTCTGGCCTGCTCGCCTCCCTACCACTGAGGAAGTACAGTTCCCGCGCAGCCCAGTCAAAACTGTTCGCTGCTCTGGCCCCCCAATGGTGGAACAAACTCCCTCACGACGCCAGGACAGCGGAGTCAATCACCACCTTCCGGAGACACCTGAAACCCCACCTCTTTCAGGAATACCTAGGATAGGATAAAGTAATCCTTCTCACCCCCCTTAAAAGATTTAGATGCACTATTGTAAAGTGGCTGTTCCACTGGATGTCTTAAGGTGAACGCACCAATTTGTAAGTCGCTCTGGATAAGAGCGTCTGCTAAATGACTTAAATGTAAATGTAAATGTTGGTTATTACTACGTTTTTTGTCATTGGACTGGTGATTCCCATGAAACCACTTTTGAAAATAACTAATTTGAATCATTATCGCTCTCTGGTCTTGTTTGACAATGTGAGAATCACACACAAAGGCATTACCACATGCAGGGCAATGTGCCATGCCAGCCACCTCATATTAAGTCAATTAATTAAGAGCTTGTTGGCGGATTTCCCATTTGTTGACATTTCACTTCATTACTCGGCACATGTGCTGCCTTGTCCCCGGCTTGTCCTCTGCAGTGGCACATTCTCTAATTTGGTAAAGCAACTATGGCAATCCATAATCAGGACAGAGTCAGATACTTACATACTTTCAGTAATGTAAGGTACAAGAAGCTATGTCTTAATACGAGCATACTGTAACCAGGGCATAGTGATGGGTGAGGTAAGCTGTCCTTTGGTCTTGTCACAGTCTCATGTGTTTCTGGTGTCTCTGTGTTCCAGGAGAAAGAGAGGCTATCGGCCTTAGAGAAGAGGTACCTCAGCCTTACCGGAGGAAGATCTTTCCCTAAGTGTTCCAGCACCATGAAAGAGGTGAGGGGTGTTTATCTTACCGACTAAGAGGTCACTCCTACATATATCAGTTATCTATCATGACCCAGGCGGATGAACGGACCTCCACTCTGATCACTTGTCTAAAAGCCACACTCCTTCATTTGTGAAAGACCAACAAAGACTACCAACAAAAATGAACAATGGAGAAAATGCACTCCTAGATATTTTCATTTGCAAATAGTAGGCTACTAGATTTCTATGATACATCTGTTGTCCTCAATGATTTATTTCCCATGAGTGCAACATTACTTCAAGTACAAAATGACAGACTGTGGCTTTAAGAGAAATGTTATGGTTTTCATAGTTGCGGTTGTTTAACTGGGCAATGGGACTTTTTTTAACCTCAGGTGTTGGTCTGGTGTGTGCTTGTTTTCTACTGCTTGTGTTGCCAGAGTAACCGTTTATTTACTGTGTTTAACACGATGTGGTGTCGGCTTGTGAAGTATGACCTTGTTTTACATTGTGGTCAGATACAGTTGATAACATCAGTCAAACTGGTTTGATCGGATAATTCAGATCCGACTGATGTATTTTTGGGGATTGGAAACATCTGCAATTTGATGGTGGATTGCACATAATATCTCAACTCAGGCCAGCGAGATATGAATCTGGCCTGAATCCCTGGGCTGCGTTGTTTATTCTGAAAACATGAACCAATTAGTCTCGTGCTAAACTCCCATTCGGACATAACCTATCAACCTGCGTTCTCATGCATTTAGAGCAAGTTCATTACATGAGATGCCTATCAGTTTCATTGTTGAATTGGATATAATGGGCTCTTTTAGACCACTGTAAACTAGCCCTATTAAACTGAGTATAACCCTTACAGGGGCACTCATTGTACATAACACCTATGTTTTTGTGATTGACACTTATTATTGACACCTAGTGTAAGTTAGAGGGACACACACCGTAACTGTACACTACAGCAACAGGAGCTGAAACCAGTGTCCCTGACTTCCTATTGAAACAGGAATTGCTCCATATCAGCCAGACTGACCTGTTAGAGGACTCCCACTCCCAGCATCCTCTCTGCCGTCCCGCTGCTTCCTATTTAAGCGCCGCCTCTCAGTTATACCCAGGGGGCAGCCCGACAGAGGTAACCAGACTGTCAGTGTAACTGTTCCTGCACGACACCTGAGCTCACTCACTGTAACCCCCCTATGCACAGTCTGTTCGTCTAAAACTTAAAGGCCCACTCTGATATTTACAGCTTTATAGGAAACCAAGTTCCGAGGCTGGTGTTTTTAATGTTGTTTTTTCATTAAGCAGTGGGCCTTTCAGAAGTCTGTGAGTTATGTCTTGTTACCCCCAATCACTCCCAGCAAATTGCACCCCACCCCCTATATGTAAAAAGACATTCGGTGTGAGACCCTGGAAGTACAATACTGATTTGAATGCCGTCATTGTTTGTCTTTATGAAATACTTGGTCTGTTGGATGAACTATGGACATTTTAATTGATGTTCTCTTCAACTTTTAGAATGGGGGGAAAAGCATAAACAACTCTTGCTACAACTGGGATGTTAAGATGCTGTGTTTGTGTGAAGGTTGAGCCAGAGGCTCACATGCACAGTGCTTTCTCTCATTGAAGTGTACTACTCTGTTTGGTTTGTGTAGTGCACTTCTCTCTATTAGCATTTTGCTATCCTATGAAGATGGGTAGAGCTTGTTGACATGTCTGTTATTGTATTCTTTCACCACGTGTTTTCACCTCTCCAGCTCGATGTGAGCCTTGGGAAATTATAGGGTAGAGAAATGCTGTGTTCTTTGTTTTTTTCCCGTTCATATAGTTGTCATACTTTTCACACAAGCTTATGTGTTTGTTTTAAAAACACGATAAAACAGCAGCTTGTCCCGGAAGGTTGTAAAGTGTGTATCTGCACGAGCACATTTTTGATATGGGTGCACATCCGTGTGTGTATGAGTATGCATATTATGAAAAGGACGTGTCATGGAGTGAGCTCATGGCCTCTTGTCCTGTTTGGTCTGCGTTGCTTTGCGTTGGCTCTCAGGAGTACATGAAGCTCTCTGATGTCTATGAGATGTTTGGGAGTGATTGCCATGACACCCAACTCACCACCTCTGCTCAGCACGGCCTCTCGCTCACCATAGATGCAGCTGTAACCTGTGAGGTACCATTGCCCTCTCTCTCTCTCACTATGCCTCTCTCTTTCTCTCCTTATCACTTGCCCTCGGTTTCTGTTTCTCTCTTTCTCTCACTCCATCTTTTCATTCTTTCACCTGTTGCTCTTCTCTCTAGCTGTCCGCTTCTAGGTAGCTTACTGTAGTGTATTGGCTTTCTGCTAAATGGCCCTGTCCTTGATATAATCAGCTCTTCTGCATTACTGAATGAGGATAATGTTACCAGACCTGGATTAACTACATACATTGCATTCGGAAATTATTCAGACTCCTTGACTTTTTCCACATTTTGTTACGTTACAACCTTATTCTAAAATGGATGAAATAGTTGTTTTCCCTTATCAATCTACACACAATACCCCATAATGACATAGCAAAAACAGGTTTTAGAATTACATTTTTAAAAAATGTATTAAAAATAAAAAATAACATTTACATAAGTATTCAGACCCTTTACTCAGTACTTTGTTGAAGTACCTTTGGCAGCGAGTATAGCCTTGAGTCTTCTTGGGTATGACTCTACAAGCTTGGCACACCTGTATTTGGGGAGTTTCTCCCATTCTTCTCTGAAGATCCTCTCAAGGTCTGTCAGGTTGGATGGGGAGCATCGCTGCACAGCTTTTTGATGTTAGATCGGGTTCGTCCGGGCTCTGGCTGGGCCACTCAAGAATATTTAGAGACTTGTCCCGAAGCCAGTCCTGCGTCTTCTTGGCTGTGTGCTTAGGGTTGTGGTCCTGTTGGAAGATGAACCTTTGCCCCAGTCTGAGGTCCTGAGAGCTCTGGAGCAGGTTTTCATCAAGGATCTCTCTCTACTTTGATCCGTTCATATTTCCCTCGATCCTGACTCGTCTCCCAAAAATGTCAAAAAACCTGTTTTCGCTTTGTCATCAATTTTAGAATAAGGCTGTAACGTAATAAAATGTGGAAAAAGGGAAGTGGTCTGAACACTTTCCAAATGCACTGGATGTCATATGCATTCAAGTACTTGCCAGTATTTTAGGTGAGCTTGATTTAGCTTGGGGCTTGCACTTTTGGAGCTTTTTCATTGATTCCATTGTACCAGGCAAACTGAATCAAGCACAGCTCAAGTATTTGACATATGTATTTGAGCCAGGTCTGGATGGTACGATGGGTTGATATTATAGAAAGACTATCCATGTGTGAGTCAGGTTTACTGCCATCTATTTCACATGCTGTCCTTGTTGCTGCTGTTTTTTTCCCTGTTGACGTGTCCTCTGCCGTTGTTTCCCACTTTCCTTCTTTGCTCTTTGACCTCCTGTCTGCCTTACTATCTGTGGCTCCCTGAATGAAAGGAGTACGTGACTGTGGGCCAGTTAACTCAGTTCTTTGGGATGCCGAAGGTCGAGTCCTCCCCTACCTCTCCTCTCCGGCCCCTCCAGTCAGGAGCTGGAGACCCCGCCTTCTCCTGCCTCTCCTTTCGTCACGGCTCCTCCCCCTCTCTCTCTGTTGAGGTGTGTCTGGTCTCTCGCTCTGTTTCTTCTCACCCACCTCTCCTCCACCTTTTGTTTGAAGATGCCCTGAATGCCCCCTCTACCCCAGTGGCCAAAGCTGGTTGGAATGACGTCATTACAACCAGTTTTCAATCATGTTTGTAATTGGTTGTAAACTGGTTCTATTGACGTCATTTCAACCAGTGTTTCCCCATTGAGGCACTTTTATGTTAGCATTTGCTGATATTTCAAGAAGATGAACATTGACACACACAAAAAACATAACATTTAGAAAAATATGTATATTTCTATCACTTTAACAGATCCTCTTATTTGCTCATTAATGCTTTATTTTCTTAATTCTCTTCCTCCTCCACCCCTTGCTCTGTCCACTCTGTTTTTTTCCCCTCTGCTGCCTCTTACTGTGGACTCTTAACTGCGGCCCTCCAGTATCAGCCTGAGTGCAGTAGGCCTCAAATCCCCACTCTCGATTTAGAGCAGTGGTACCAGGAGGTGATGGCTGCTGTGGAGAGCAGCCAGCTCTGCCAACCTCCCCCTCTCCCAGCTAAACCTCTCTCCACTCGCAGGCCTATGCAGGTAATTCTCAGAGGCGCTGCCTTCTCCTCCTTTCTCTTCCTCCCCTCTTCCATTGTTTCTGTTCTGTCTTCCCATGAAAATGGCTTTTCCAAGTGCATTGTGCTTTGTTGATTGATTTAATATATCAATGATGGTCTGTCTGGTCTTGCATGTCACTCATGCGTTGTGAATTCTTTGAGCACCTTCCACATGCTTTACGGTAATCTGTTAGTATGTTTTGTCAGTATTCAATCAAGCAGTAGTACCACTCATGGATGTCATTACATTGCACTGGAATATAAAATGTTCAACCTGGTTGAATCTTCAAAAATGATTCTGTATTATGTGCATTGTATTCAATTTACTACCAGGTTATACTACAGTACACACAAGCACAGCCAAAGGGTTGAGGTCAATTCCAAGTACTAAATTGACCCTAACCTGGGTATAGCCTAGACTGCAATCAATCTCCGATGATTTACTGGCACAATGAAAAGTCATAAGACCTCATACTGTATGGCCAACTGAGGTTGTGGGACAAACCACCTGCAGGTTGTGGTTACACACTGACAGTAAAGCACTTTGACACTGACTCTGTCATTACACCTGTGGGAGGAATCAGAGGACCACCAATAAAAGGGATGCTGCTGGTACTGACATAATACTCACTGTCTCTGGCTGTGTCTGATGACAGTAGTAGTAGTAGTAGCAATTAATGTTCACTCACCAAAAGTAGGTTGCTTTAGCATTTCAAAGATGTCAATCAATATGTTGGTTGAATTGAAATGTCAATAAATGTGCCTTTTTTTGAAACGCTAAAGAAACCTATTGTTTTGTATTTGTACTCTACTCTCTACTTCTCACAGCATCTCCCACCAGACAAGTTTGGAATAAGCACCACAGTTTATATTCCTCATTCTATTTAATGTAATACATGTTTTACTATGTGCGCAGTAACCGCAAAAAAAAATAGTCTACGGCGTTTTGATAGCTGATCCTGGTCCATCTTCACTCCTCCTCCCAGGTGTTCCGTTCCAAGCTGGACAGTGATGCTGGACAGACGGTACATCAACCCAAAGCAGGCTCCGGATCCCATCTGCAGTACGTAGCCACTACACTGGGACGCAACACGACCTCCAAGGTAAACCTCATCACCTCCGCTCCATCACTACTGGTTGGCTAGTAGGGTCTTCAGTGATTATGTAGTAATCAACTATTATTATTTAAGGTTCATTTGAATAGTACACATTTGCTGCTAAATCTGAATTGCAGCCTACTCAGGCCTAAAATGCATACAACCAAATGAAAATAGAAGGTACTGGTGGTGGAGGGTGGTCAAGTTCGTGGCTGGATTGTGTAGTACTCTTCTGAGGCAGCCATTTGCTGTAATCTTGTGATTTAGCTAGCTTCATCATAATAGTTCAGTTTCCATGAGAAAGGCCACAAGCACATAGGGCCCTTGTACACAATCAATTTGAAGGTACACTACATGTGGACACCTGCCAGTTGAACATCTCATTACAAAATCATGGCCATTAATATGGAGTTGGTCCACCCTTTGCTGCTATAACAACCTCCATTCTTCTGGGAAGGCTTTTCACTAGATGTTGGAACTGCCAATCATCCACAAAAGCATCAGTGCGGTCGGGCACTGATGTTGGGCGGTTAGGCCTGGCTTGCATTCAGAGTTCCAATTAATCCCAAAGGTGTTCGATGGGGTTGAGGTCAGGGTTCTGTGCATGCCAGTCAAGTTCTTCCACACCGATCTCGACAAACCATTTATTTATTTTCCTTTTTGTGTGTTTTTTCTGTGTGTGAATTTTACCCCTTTTTTCCCCCAATTCCGTGGTATCCAATTGTTTAGTAGCTACTATCTTGTCTCATCGCTACAACTCCGAAGGTTGAAAGTCATGCATCCTCCGATACACAACCCAACCAAGCCGCACTGCTTCTTAACACAGCGCGCATCCAACTCGGAAACCAGCCGCACCAATGTGTCGGAGGAAACACCGTGCACCTGGCAACCTTGGTTAGCGTGCACTGCGCCCGGCCCGCAACAGGAGTCGCTGGTGCGCGATGAGTCAAGGATATCCCTACCGGCCAAGCCCTCCTTAACCCGGACGACTCTGTGCCAATTGTGCGTCGCCCCACAGACCTCCCGGTCGGGGCCGGTTGCATCAGAGCCTGGGCGCGAACCCAGAGTCTCTGGTGGCACAGCTGGCGCTGCAGTACAGCGCCCTTAACTACTGCAACCCGGGAGGCCCGACAAACCATTTCTGTATGGACCTCGCTTTGTGCACGGGGGCATTGTCATGCTGAAACAGGAAAGGGCCTTCCCCAACAAAGTTGGAAGCACAGAATCGTCTAGAATGTCATTGTATGCTGTAGCGCTATGCCTTTTTTAAAAGGGGTATAGCCCGAACCATGAAAACAGCCCCAGACCATTATTCCTCCTCCACCAAACTTTACAGTTGGCACTATGCATTCAGGCAGGTAGCGTTCTCCTGGCATCCGCCCATATTTTGTCTGTCGGACTGCCAGATGCTAAAGCGTGATTCATCACTCCAGAGAATGCGTTTCCACTGCTGCAGAGTCCAATGGCGGCACACATTACACCACTCCAGCCGACGCTTGGCATTGCACATGGTAATGTTAGGCTTGTGTGTGGCTACGCTCGGCCATGGAAACCCATTTCATGAAGCTCCCGACGAACAGTTCTTGTGCTGACGTTGCTTCCAGAGGCAATTTGGAACTCAGTAGTGAGTGTTGCAACCGAGGACAGATGATTTGTACGCGCTTCAGCACTCGGCGGTTCCGTTCTTTGAGCTTGTGTGTCCAACCACTTCGCGGCTGAATTGTTGTTGCCCCAAGAAGTTTCCACTTCCACAATAATGGCTCTTACAGTTGACCGGGGCACCTCTAGCAGGTCAGACATTTGACAAACTGACTTGTTGGAAAGATGGCATCTTATGACGGTGCCACGTTGAAAGTCACTGGCCAATCTACTGCCAATGTTTGTCTATGGAGATTGCATGGCTGTGTGCTCGAAATAGCCGAATCCACTCATTTGAAGGGGTGTCCAGATACTTTTGTGTATATTGTGTATGTATCCTGCTCCGGTCACCTGGTGATTGATTAGACCTAGCATATGGTTACATACTGGTAAACAACGGTAGGCATGTGTTACATGATAGTATCAGATTACATTTGATAGTATTAGATTATATTGCTCACAAGAACGAGAGCTTGATGTTTTATCTGTAGCTGTTGTCATGTGTCAAAGGTTAATGCATAGCATATTCCATGTGCAACTCTGTGTTGTTGTTTGTGTCTCACTGCTTTGCTTTATCTTGGCCAGGTTGCAGTTGTAAATGAGAACTTGTTCTCAACTAGCCTACCTGGTTAAATACAGGTGAAATAATAAAATTGTTTTATGTAAGTCCCATTCACCGAATGTCTTCTTGGCCAGTCAGTGACGACCACGTTGGAAGTAAGTATTTTTGTGTAAACCTTGATGGTTTTTAATGTGTACTTCCATTGCATTGATATGTTGTTGTATGTGTTTTTAATTGTTGTTGTTTTTTCATTTACCTTTATTTAACTAGGCAAGTCCGTTAAGAACAAATTCTTATTTTCAATGACGGCCTAGGAACAGTGGGCAGAATGACAGATTTGTCAGCTCGGGGATATGAACTTGTAACCTTTCGGTTACTAGTCCAACGCTCTAACCACTAGGCTACCCTGCCGCCCCAAATTTGAATTTAATCAATCACTCTCCTTCTTTTGTGTCCTTCCAGAGCCCACTGATGGTTCCCAACAGTACAGGCAGTTTGCCACGGAACTTGGCTGCCACCATGCAGGACATAGAGACCAAGAGAGCGCTAGCCTTACAGCAGAAAGGTAACCGCCTTTTGGGAGGTTTACACCAGGCTACTCTGTCCCGTGTTCTGGTCTGAGGCAAGAGTTTCCTTCTAGGGTTCCAGCAGTAAACATCAACATGGAACTAGTATAGTTATGTGTTTAAGATGGTCCTCTCCAGGTTTCTGTTAACCACATTTGTTGTTTGTTATTTCAAGATTTCCTGTCATGCTTCAGAGAAACCACACCCTGTCCCTGTCTCCATCACCCCACTTCCCCCTCACCCAGTCTCTTCCTCCATGGTTGCGACCCCTCCCTCGCTTGCCTCCTCCAGCTCCTATTTAACCACCATGTTGTCCTGTTTGTCTCTCTGTCACCCTGTCCATCCGTTCCTCTATCCCAACCATCCCTCTCTCCATTACTGTCCTCCACTCTCTGTCACAGAGTCCTCCTTGCCTTCCACGTCTGAGTCTCCCTGCTCCACCATGGACAATCCCACAGACAGACAGATAGACAAACAGACCACTCAACCTGGGAGTGGGTTTGGTCTTGTGTTCAACTCATATAAACTCTCCCTTCTTCTCCATGTTCTTGTCTGTCTCCATCCTCCTGCTGAGAATCAACAATGCATGCGTTTGGTGGAAGCAGTGCTTTTCATCTGTCGAGGCCACCTTTTGTTCCCCTTTTAACTTTTCAGATGTTTTTAGATGTCTGTCAGTTATATCATGGATAGCGAGCATGGGTTTGAATTGAAGATGACTTGATCATGTAGTATTTGTATTTTTGCTGCTACTGTACATACGGAGGCTTTGGTGATGAGGAAACATGTTGCTGGCTGAATTGAGCTTGGGCTTTTGATAATGCCAAGTACATATATGTTGTATGTTTGATGTATGTGTGGGGCCTGGTTTCATCTGTCGCTGACCTGTGGTATCCTACTTTGCCTGTGAGTCCATGTAATCTTTAGGTTTACTGCCCCTTCATAGCTGGGTGATGATCATGACTTTTTGCTTGGCAAGTGGATATGAATCGTGTGTGTGTGTGAGAGTTGGTTAGGGGGTGAGTGTGTGTCTGCATGCTGAGAGCGCTGCCATACATCCTAGAACTGACATGATAGGGTATCGCTGGATGTGATCAAGCAACCCACAGATCAGCTCTCTCCCTCCACCCTCAGGCCAACAGGTGATCGAGGAGCAGCGGCGTCGATTGGCTGAGCTGAAGCAGCGGGCTGCAGTGGAGGCCCATTGCCAGTGGGATGCGCTCCACGGCTCTCAGACCCACCTCTACGCCCCCTCACACGCCCACGGCCCTCCCATGGTGCACCACTCCATCCTGCACCACCAGCCGCCATCGGCGGGCGAGCAGCCGTACGACACACTGAGCCTGGAGAGCTCCGACAGCATGGACACCAGCGTCTCCACAGGCAACAACTCGGCCTGCTCCCCCGACAACATGTCCAGGTCAGAAACACACACATGCATATGCTGGAACACACTCACACTGGCTCATTTCTGCCAAGGGATCTGCGACAAGTAACCACATGGGTCAAATGACTCCTCCCCACGTCCTGTCTGACTGTGAATTGTGCACCATCTGTTAAGCTGTGTCGCGTATCATTAGTCTGTCTAATAGTGACAAAAGAAGCCTGTGTGTCTGCTCAGCTGTTGTCCATCCACTGTTATCACTATTCTAGTGGATATTTAACGTACAATAGAGGGCTTTTTACACTACTGAGCAGAACTAACCCAGGTTGTCTGTCCTGAGCTGGCGTGCTGGACCATGCGGAAAAGGTCGATGTGTAAAGTATCCGAGGCAGAACAGTTTGGTTTCAGTCGACACGATAGTGTGAAAAATTGAAAATATTTCTCTAAATCTAGTTCAAACATGCCGTCTTTATCACAGTCAAAAGGAATTCCCAGTTCATACAGAACTCGTCAAGTTTGTTGTCGTGCATGAATTATCGCCGACCATAATAATTAGCGAAACGCTCTTCCGTAAACACATGCCAGAGACTGTTTGCTGAACACTGCCTTCCTCCCAAATAATTTATTCACCATATTTTATGATCCTGGCTTAGGTGATCACACTGGGTTGTGCCCAAATGGCTCCCTATTCCTTATATAGTGCACTACAAATGACCAGAGCCTATGAGCTTTGGTCAAAAGTAGTGCACTATATAGGGAATAGGGTGATATTTGGGATGCAGGACTGGATACATGTGTAGGCTACAGCAGATGGGATGTTCCCTTTACTGTCTGTGATTGGTTAAAAGTCAACATTTGTATTTTGGCCAGTTAAACATTTGGGTGGGTGACTGCTGAAATATAGTCAAATGACTAGTTAAAGACACTGCACAGATAGTGGTTGCTCTGAGCCAGTTGATATGAAAGGTAGGGTGTGTGTGGTCGCACATAGACAAGACAGATGTGTCCATTCCCTTTGCACCTGGTGAAAGCACAGCTGTTTCTCCACTTTAAAACAGGACATCAAAGATTGCTTGTAATCATCAGGCCTAAGCACTCATTAGGGTTGTGTTCAGTAGGCAGGAAATGGAAAATAAACTGTCCAAAGCGGAGTGAAGAGGGGAGGTTACTATCTGGACATGTCCAATGAGAAACAGTCATTCGTTTTCTGTTGCAAAACGTTTTAGAATGTTGACCTTAATGAACACAACCTTGCACCACCTGGCCAAGATGGGACATTTCCAGTGTATACAGCATTGAATCTCTAAACAGTTACACATTTCATGACCCATTTTATAACACTCGTGATAGTTAATAACTGTTTGTGGCAGTTAGTGTCCACATAGTAAGCTACTGTTTTTATGACCAGTGATGAACGGTGTTTTAGGACTTACTTGGTTCCTATGTAATAAGCTTGATGATCTTTATCCATTTTGGGGGTGTTTTTTCAGAACGGGACACAGTTTTAGGACTTAAGAGTATTAATACACTGTAACCCATAAATATATTGAATGATGGATGTCATTGCTATTTGAGATGTATCTCTGTGTCTGGTTTGCAGTGCCAGTGGGATGGATGCGCTGAAGATCGAGGAGATGGAGAAGATGCTGAAGGAAGCCCACCTAGAGAAGGCCAGGCTCATAGAATCCAGAGTAAGACACTACCTCACATGCCATGGCTAGCTTCCTATCAGATCCCATACTGATGTCTTACTTCCGTGTTCTAGCCAGATTAGGACTGGCCACCCCTCAGAGCCTGATTCCTCTGTTTCTTCCCAGTTTCCTGCATTCTTTCCTGTGCCTCTGCATTGCCTGGTCTTTGAGGTTTTAGAATGGGTATCTGTAAAGTACTTTGTGACAACTGCTGATGTAAAAAGGGCCTATGCTCATGATCTTTTTCCACCTTCTCTCCAGGAGCGAGAGAGCCATGCCCGTAGGCAGATGCTGGAGGAGGAGAGGAGGCGGCGCGAGGAGGCTGAGAAGAGGCTGCAGGACGAGACGGTGCACAGGCAGCAGCTGGTGGACAAGGAGGTGAAGATGAGGAGCAAGAACTTCTCCCAGGTGAGCCTGAGGCCCAATAACACAAATCCAAACAAAAAGAATATACAGTTTGAGATCTCTCTCTCATCCTGTTAGTCGTACAGGCTTTTGAAACACTCGTTACAAGTTTGTTTCCTCCTTTCCTCAGGCCCGTCCTATGACTCGTTACCTGCCCATCCGCAAGGAGGAGTTTGACCTGCGCTCCCACATCGAGTCATCCGGCCACAACGTAGAGACCTCTCACCACGTGATCCTCACAGACAAGATGTGTAAGGGTTACCTGGTCAAGATGGGCGGCAAGATCAAGTCGTGGAAGAAACGCTGGTTTGTCTTCGACCGCCTCAAAAGGACCTTCTCCTATTACGTTGGTAAGGAAAATGCTGCCATTTATATACAAACACATTAGTGCGCTGTTAATGCTCGGATCGAGCCAATGGGAGATACAGTAGATGGCATATTCATACCCTTTGACCTTAATGTAGACTGTATTTGTGAAAGGTGGTGTAAATGAGTTTGATAGAGATGAGCATTAGGATACAGAAGGGAAATACACATTTGTGGGTAGCGCTTTGGTAGCAGGCTTTAGATACAGTAATATGCTAATTATAAAATAATTATTCAATTTAAAATTGCAACTACTTTTCCTAGAAAGTTACGGTTGTATTATTTTTCTGTAGCAAGGATCTAGTGCAGTTTATGCCTGAAGGTGAAGGGGGCATAAAGTTACCCCTGGTTGTGTTTTTGTAGTGGTTGATGAAATGAGCTGCTATATTTTACCATAAGGGTAGAATTTTGAAATCAGGGGCTCTATTCAATCTGCGATTTATAAATTAAAGGTAATTTCTGAATTAAGCAGACATTCCGTGTTTACTGTGAATGCAGTCTCCACTAAAGGGGGAATATTGCCCCTTTACACTACATATAGTATATTCCATGACTCTCTCTGTCTCTAGGAATCGCAAATGTGAGATTTTTACCCAAGCATTTTGTCATGTTAATTTACTCAACAGACAAGCACGAGACCAAACTGAAAGGAGTCATTTATTTCCAGGCCATTGAAGAGGTCTATTACGATCACCTGCGTAGCGCCACGAAGGTACTTTCTACCCAACACTGAGAAATCTTTATACGGAACCAAATGAAATCTTCTATAATCACTTTTCTTTTTATACTTTCACTGTACTGATGCAATATTTCTCTGTTTAGTTTTACACATTTTGCTTCTTCCACACTTTCATTTCTCTTCACTCTTTTGCTTTTACTGACTGGTTTCACAGAAAAGATTTTAACCTCAATTTGACCAATGGTACCACTTGTCTCAGTGAACTCACCCATTGCTTGTTTTCTGCCCTCTTTACCCAAGTGAGTGTTTGGTTGTTTACACAGAAGTGTATCATGTGGATTAAGGATTTGTGTCAGCTCTACATATTCCATTGAATACCCACCAGGGGTGTGATCATGCATGTTTAATACAAGACAGAATGAAAACCCACAGCCATTACAGAACAATGCACCTCTGGATCCTCACATTCCTCTTTAGTTCCTGCATTGGAGTTGTTTGCCAAAGCAAGCCTTAGTGATAATTCCCTTCCTCTGTGGAATTGGTTGTTTGAATCTGTCCCTTCAATTAAAACAGACCAAATATGGGTGGATTATCCAGGTGTGTGTATATAGCTTATGAACTCTAAGTGCATGTGTGCAACTGTAAAATGTGCATTATGGTATGTGGACTGTCCTGCATCCTGTTTTGACTGTCTGCTCCTGCCTTAGTTCCAAAGAGAGGCGTGTGTGTGGTGGAGCAGCGTAAGGCTGAATTCTTATTAACAGGTGCAGTAGTGTGACTGTTGGCATAGACGCCCCATTGTCCATCGAGACAATCAGTTGTTGAAAAAAAGATATGGGCAAATGTAATACAGGTTTTGGGGTTGTTTAAGATATTTGATTGTAGTGCACCCATTGTACTAATTCATTTATTTGCAACCAAGCTCTAGTACTGTAGTTGAATCGGAGACAATGTAACCTTTAACCTACTGTTCTTAACTGACTTGCCTAGTTAACTGCCTGTTCAGGGGCAGAACAGATTTGTACCTGCAACCTTTGTTACTAGTCCAACGCTCTAACCGAGTCATTAAATGACCAAGTCATCTCCATATTACTGACCTTTTGACCTCTCTCTCCCCTGCAATCCCAGAGCCCCAATCCCTCGTTGACCTTCTGTGTGAAGACTCACGACAGACTCTACTACATGGTGGCTTCTGCCCCGGAGGCCATGAGGATATGGATGGATGTTATAGTAACTGGAGCAGAGGGCTACACGCAGTTCATGAACTAAGAGGAGACTTGTGTACGGTGGCCTAGCAGTGAAACGATCACAAGGAGACTGCTGGGACACTTCAATAGACTCAGGCCTTATCCCTCCCAGTATTGGGAAATTGCCTTTTGTTAAGTTCATTGTATCTATTTTTAAATCACTTTACAATAGACGTTTTTCTACTTGCTTCTGCCCGCAGATTGAAAAAGACTGTATATAACCAATGTCAGACTTTCTGCTCAATAGCCTTTATTTTTGCCAAATTGAGTGTTACAGGCTCTTGCTTGGGAGGCCTACTTTGTGTATCCGTGTCTAATAGTTCACTTTTTTTATAGGAGAATAAACCTAATTGAAACCAGTGAGGAAGATGTACTGCTGAACTAGATTCCACTAATGTTGCCAAGTCCTGATGACAGCCATTCCACTGAGACCAAACAGTACAATAATGCTAATCATTCTGTGCCTTGAGGTCATAATCCTAGTCGGTTATTGTCACTGAACAGTAAGTTCCAGCCCCCCTGTAGATCTGATTGGATAGGTGGTGACGCCAGGTCAAATTGCTTCAGCTTTAGAATGTCATGATCTGGTAGCTTGACATTGTAAAGGATTCTTAATGTGTTTAGGTTTATAGTACCTCAGGCAGGTTAACCATGTCACTCAAGTGTGAGAAAAGACCTTGATATATTTTCCCCACACCGAAATGGGTATAACCAAATGTTCAGTGTTAGAAAAAGGTTTTATACTGTAAAATGTCACTCATTCAACCAGTATTGTACAGAAATACATTTCAAAAGAAGTCTAATGGCCAAGACACTTCAGTTAACATCTAGTCTCCCGCACTGTAGAACATAGCTCCCATATGTTGACTGTACACTTTCATGTATGGATTCTCAATTCAGATCTATTAAACCAGACGAACATTTGTTTTGAATCCATAGCATGGTTTTATTAACGTATCACTTTAGCAGGATTACAACAGAAGTCGAGGTAAAATCTTAAGGCCCAGTTATTCAATTGTGTTCACTTAATGTTAAACAGATGACAAGTTGGTCAATGTGTAACCAGGAACTGTAAGCACCAAATAGAACCCCTCCATTTTATGAACTCTGCCTAAAAAAAACAAACATGCTTCCTAAATAGGAAAGCAATTGGCTGAGCCCAGGTCCAGTCAGCTTGATCGGCTGTCTGTCACACTTCATTGACGATCACCTGTGAAAATGACAATCAATAGATTATTCCCTGCTTTGCCTAGGATTTTACTCCCTATAAAAAAAAAACAGCTTAACTGACAAATGTAGATACTTTAATTTCACAAACTGAAATTTGTCATATTAGAAATGTAGTTTTATGTACCTACTCTGCACACGGGGAGCTGTATTCACTCACAGCTTCATCACCTGAGAACAGAAAAGAGGAACGCAGAGGTCAGTTCATTTATAATGATAATTAATTCCCACAGCAGGGGTGAACAAATGGGCCCATACTGGTGATGTCTTGTTTCCTTTCAATGAACCGGAGTTATGTACGTAACCTTGACACGTATGCCAGTAGCAAATATTTCAGAGAATGGGGTGGTTTGGAAACTGGTATTCCATTAGACAATAAAAACATTTTTTTAAAGCATCCCTTTGTTTATCAAAGATTAGTAAGAGTTAACACTTTCCTATGCTTCTGGAATGGTCGTTAATACACTAACAGCTTACAGACAGCGTGAATGCGCCGGAGGCATGAGGCCAAGGCAATAAATTGCAATGTCCGTACTGTGAGACGCCTAAGACAGGACGGACAGCTAATCATCCTCGTAGTGGCAGACCACGTGTAACACCTGCACAGGATCGGTATGGCAACAACTGCCCAAGTTACACCAGGAACGCACAATCCCTCCATCAGTGCTCAGACTGTCCGCAATAGGCTGGACTGAAGTCTTGTAGGCCTGTTTTTAAGGCAGGTCGTCAGACATCACCGGCAACAACGTCGCCTATGGGCGCAAACCATCGCTGGACCAGCCAGGACAAGCAAAAAGTGCTCTTCACTGACGAGTAGCGGTTCTGTCTCACCAGGGGTGATGGTCAGATTCGCGTTTATCGTCGAAAGAAGGAGCGTTACGCCGAGACCTGTACTCTTGCGCAGGATCGAGTCGGCGGTGTGTCACAGCATCGTCGGACATGCCTGCAATGACAAGCTCTCTCAACAATGCTGTGCGTTACAGGAAGACATCCTCCCTCATGTGGTACCCTTCCTGCAGGCTCATCTTAGCATGACAATACCACCAGCCATACTGCTCGTTCTGTGCGTGTTATGCCATGGCCAGTGAAGAGCCCGGATCTCAATCCTATTGAGCACGTCTGGGACCTGTTGGATCGGAGGGCGAGGGCCATTCCCACCAGAAGTGTCCGGGAACTTGCAGGTGCCTTGGTGGAGTAACATGTTCATACAAATATTTAAACAACTAAGTTTACTGAAAACAAATGCAGTTGACAGTGAGGACATTTTTTTTGCTGAGTTTATATTACATCACAGTGCATTTCTAGTAAAAGCTAACAAGTTGACACTTATGGTCTAATCCAAGGGGTGTCACTCATTTAATGGAGGGCCTCATCTGCTGGATTTAGTTTCTCTCAATTAAGTCGTAGACAACCAGGTGAGGGGACTTCCTTACTAATTTCATCCCCCTCCTCTCCCCTGGAACTATTCCCCAGGTCGTTGCTGCAAATAAATAGGTCACCTTAATTCAAACAGTTACAAGGGCGGAGCAAAAACTCCCACTCGGCCCTCTGGAATGGGTTTGACACACGGTCTAATATCTAGTTGAGTGTTCATCTTTTTCCATTTGAGAAAGAGTATCAGTTTATGATAACCCTTGGGGATCATAATGTTTTCTGCGAATGAAATCACTTAAGGTTGCAGAATTACAGGAAACTTAAATACCCTGGTATTCCATAAATCCTGATTGGAGGATAATGATATCCTGCTTATTCTCCCTTTTCTGTGAATCCTCCAGTCGGGATTTTGGGAAAACCACGTCATTTATTTAAAGTTCTTGGCAACCCTACACATTTCACTGTGTTAGATGGAATTCTTACTTGTCTGGTAGTAGTCATACACTTTCACCACAGCTGGTTTCAGATTCCTCACAGGCACATCCTCCTCTATGGCCAGGCTGTACGTCTTCGTTTCCTTCTGCTTGAGCTGGAAGAAAAGGAATAATACATTTGACATTGCAGTTCAATGTTATAGATTCACATAGTGTTACTGTGTAAAACCTCCACTACAGTCTTACTTTGATGTTACTGTTCAAGTTAAATCTAGTGTGTAGATGCAAATGAGACCACATCCAACTAGGTTCTGTAACCGATAAAGACAGCCCCGTTTAGATGCAACATTCATTATTCATGTTCCTACCCCATCTAGGTAGATGATGACATGTCCTTCCTCCAGGTCAACACGTTTGACAGTGGGGTCATTTTGCAACTGGAAGAACAGAACACAGGATAAGATCGTGTCAGACAGTTCAACTGATACGTTCGAAGGACAAATACAGGCATTACAATTACAGACACCATTATCATGTTATACATCAACTAATCCTCAAGGGGATATACTTAGGGCCAGGAGTGTTCCCTAAACTGGTAACTCCTGGCCCTGATTAAAGGGTGTTCCCCTCAACTGAGGTTCTCTTATTGACTCACAGGCCCGAGGGAGGACTTGTCCAGGACGAAGCCGGAGAGAAGCTTGACATTGATGATCACCATGTTGGTCTCCTCTCGCCGACCGTTGTACCTGTCAGTCACACAGTCAGATGAAGGATGGATATTATCTTAAAGGTGCAAATATGCAGGAATCGCTCTGCCATTTCCTGATAGCTTAAGCTAACTAGTAGAATTTTAGCAAAGTTAGTGACGAAACAAGAAAATCATTGGACCATCTAAACCGCTTTGAAATATATTTTCAGTAACCAAACAGGTTTTATTTTATGCCTTTCAAAACCGAAAGTAAAAGATGAAAACGATACTTAATGGGAAGCACAGAACAGATCTAGCACTTCTTCGACTTGCTGTCAATGAGAACGACAGATCTATAACTAATTTCTACATGAATTTGGTCAGGTCGCCGAAAAAGTTAGTGCAGCTTTAAACACGCATTTTAAAATGCATCTACACACTGGTGGTTCAGTCATTATTTTCAGCTGCTATTTCAAGGGTAAAAGGAATACCACTGTACCTGACAGCCACAGACACGATCAGAGATTTCTTGGTGCCGTCACATTTCCCAAGCGTCTCTGTTGAGATGTTGAAAGCAGAGAAGTCAGGAGGAGGGGGAATATTGTAGTGCATGGCGATCTGAAAAGACAGACGATATTACTGAGATGCATGAAATCAACACACATTTCAATGAACAGCACAATTGCATTTCCATTAATGCTGAAATTCTAGGGTTGAAATGTTAGCACACTGTTGCACAAAAACTCTACTGAACACAAACCAGATACTCAGTACATGCAGTACTGAGAGGCAGCAAAGGGGAAAACGACTGGAGCCTGACCTGCACAAACACGCAGCTCTTGCCCTGTGCCTTGATCTTGTAGTCCCCAGGGACCTCCCTCAGCTGCTCCTCCTGATAGAGCAGCCTGTTGTTCTGATTCACAGTAAACTTCATCTTCAGGCCGCCGGCCGAGCTCACACTGACTGTACTGGCGCCCTCTGGACGGAAGGTGGCAGCACTGTACTTGGCCAGGGCCTGCAGTGCTACCACTGTGTCCTGGTGACAGGGCAGGGGGGAATCAAATTCAGCACAACAATTCAAGGAAATCCATGTGTTGTGAAATGATTGTAAAGGCTTTAATACAAATGTCCAATTTGCTACATTTCATATACAAATAAGGATTTGGTGTGATCCATGTACTAACAGTAGGATCTATTGGCAAAGGAGTTGCTAGAGTGAATAAATGTCTACCAGACCAATAGAGTACCTGTGTGGAGGCGAATCCTCCGTAGGGGTTCTGCTGCAGGGCCAGCCATCGGACGATGCCAATGGAGTATTCCAGCCCAAAGCCTGGCATGGTGGGACCGGAGAGCAGCGCCAGCAGCACATAGGATGTCATCTCCACCTCCAGAGAGTCAGTCTTTGTCCCAGAAGCCTCTGCTCTCTCCCAGTGACGATTGCCACCTGTGGGAATTTTCATTGTCAGTTTCCCAGCAGTCAGAAAGGTAGAGAGACATTTTCACAAAGAGACAAGACATACCGGAGGTAGCAGCTATCTTGTCCAGGTGGGTGATGAGCTTGACCCTCATGTCCTGGTTTTGGGCCAGGGTGAAGGTGTAAGATAGCAGGGCTATGGTGTAGGTGTTCTCCAGCTTGTCAGACACTGCTGCCTTCAGACACATCAGACTCTTCTCCACCATGGGGTCCTGACACACCCACAGACAACAGGATTGTGTTTATTCGGCACCAAACAGAGGAACACTGATTGAAATTAGGGAATATCTGGACCAATAGAAATGGGTTGTCCATTGCGCTCCCTAATGAATACAACGCAGCCCTTTTATCACGTTTTTAATACAGGTATGAGTACTGAATGTTAGCAATATAAATATATTAACTAGTGAATACTATGTATAGTGAGCTTGAGGCTTTGCAGAGAAGAATTGGACAAAAACATATGGATTTTCCCCCATTCTTCTCTGCAGATCCTCTCAAGCTCTGTCAGGTTGGTTGGAGAGTGTTGCTGCACAGCTATTTTCAGGTCTCTCCAGATGCAAAACAGTCGGCGGTCCTGAGCACTCTGGAGTAGGTTTTCATCAAGGACCTCTGTACTTTGCTCCGTTCATCTTTGCCTTGATCCTGACTAGTCTCCCAGTCCCTGCTACTGAAAAACACCCCCACCATGCTTCACTGTAGAGATGTTGCCAGGTTTCCTACAGACATGGCCCTTTGCATTCAGGCCAAAGAGTTCAGTCAGACCAGAGAATCTTGTTTCTCATGGTCTGAGAGTCTTTTCGCAAACCCCAAGTGGGCTGTTATCTGCCTTTTACTGAGGAGTGGCTTCCATCTGGACACTCTACCATAAAGGCTTGATTGGTGGAGTGCTGCAGAGATGGTTGTCCTTCTGGAAGGTTCTCCCATCTCCACAGAGGAACTCCAGAAATCTGTCAGACTGACCGTCAGGTTCTTGGTCACCGCTGACCAAGGCCCTTCTCCCCCGATTTCTCAGTTTGGCTAGGCGGCCAGCTCTAGGAAGAGTCTTTGTGGTTACAAACTTTTCCAATTTAAGAATGATGGCAGCCACTGTTCTTGGGGACCTTCAATGCTACAGAAATGTGTTGGAACCCTTCCCCAGATCTGTGCCTCGACACAATCTGTCTCGGAGCTCAATGGACAATTCCTTCAACCTCACAGCTTGGTTTTTGCTCTGGCATGCACTGTCAACTGTGGGACATATATATATAACACACAGGTGTGCACCTTTCCAAATCAAGTCCAATCAATTGAATTTACCACAAGTGGACTCCAATCAACTTGTATAAACACCTCAAGAATGATCAATGGAAACAGGATGCACCTGAGCTCAATCTCAAGTCTTATTGCAGAAGATCTGAATACTTGTGTAAATAAGGAATCTGTTTTTTTATTTTCAATACATTTGCAAACATTTCTACAAACCCATTTTCGCTTTGTCTTTATGGTGTATTGTGTGTAGATCGCTGAGGATTTAAAAAATGTTAAGGCTAATGTAACAATTCTGATTACTTTTCCAGAAGGAACTGTATATTTTGGGATGTTTAACAAATTAAATATATGGCAAGTGAGGCGTTGTGTGGGTGATATCGTCTTACTTAGAATTGTGTGAAGTAGTTGGACGGCTAAGCAGAAATATCCACTAGGGACGTTCATGTTTTGATAAAAGCACCAAATGTGGCCTTGTTATTCAATAAGATTTTTTAAATACTTGGATATGAAAGAGGTGATAACTCACAGAAGTGTTGCCATCCAGCTCCAGCAGTGCAGCGGTGATGTAGGCAGTGAGTGACACTTGATCCCCAACACCTCCCTATGACAGCAAATGATGCCAGTAAACTTCATACAGTACTCCAAGGTGTTAGTTTCAAAGTCACATTGATATCAGGTAAAAACATTGCACTGTTTAACACATTCACATAATGGTGCACAAAGATAAAAAAAACAGGGGGCAAAAAAAACTATCGTTTTGGAGATGCACAAATGCTGTCGGGACTAGTCAGACTGAGGTCCCTTTAGGGAGGTGGTGTGTTCTCAGGACCGGCTAAAACATGCTTGGGATTCTTGTGCTCAGTATGTGCTCCTTTGGGGCACACGTGGGGTCCTAAGGTCCTCCTGAACAGTACATTTTGCTACAAGTCAGTGCAATATGATGTAAAGTATTCATATTTGATGTTAGACTATGTATTATCAAGTCTTTTGTTTGTTAGTCATCTAGGATTTTATGCAGACTCCACCATTGCACTCTAAATAGAAGGGGACACTTGCACCAGAACCTCCTGCTGAATCTCTGCCCATAACGTTACCTTCTCACATTTGGTGGCAGCAGAATAATACTCTTATTACCCACTGAGGTCTGACTCCTCTTTACCTTCATGCCGTTATGGAAGAGTTTCCCCACTGACGCGATGCAGCCATCCGTCTGCTGGTGACTGGCCAACCAGGCCTTGGCCTGGGCAATGTGGGCGGGGTCCACAAAGATGTAGGGCTTGGCCCCTCCAAAAGACTTCAGCACAAAGGAGGTGAGCCTGAGTGGACACAGGTCAGATGTCATGAGCCTTGCCTAAACTATGAATCATAGACTCTAGATAACAGAAGCTAGTAGCCATACGGTGTGTGCTGAAGCCAACTATATTTGCGATAGCACATACTAGTATGGATTTGAGACCATCACATTCTTACCTTGATAACATACTGCAACCCCCTATAATCTAATGTCATTTTCATGACTTAAAAAAAAGAGAAGTAAATTGAGGAATAATGTAAGAGAAGGTATTAGGACTGTGGACAATTGAACTGACCACGTGTTTCCAGACTCATCGCTCTTCCCAAAGGCACTGTAGGAGCCATCGTCATGCTTGTAGTTGAGCTCTCTCTGGTAGCCTGCAACACAAATGGCCAAGTGAACAAAGACACTCCTTCTAGGGACTTGTACTGTATGTGGAAGGTGACGTTAACTGGTTCAGAGCCAAATATATACAACAGGTTGTTGCTAGTCAGAGGTGAGATGCACACAGGACCAGACAGCTTATTTAAAAAGTACAAGGCTTACTGCAAATGATATTGTCATATCCCAGGGCATGCTACGTGTGCCATTAAACATTTCATTAACCGTTGCAGTCCATGTCACCAGGGTTGTGTCCAGTAAGAAGATTGTAATTTTTAGGCTGTAACTGAACAGGTCTGATAATAATTGCTTGGTTTTCATTGCAACACATGTTGTGCCTTACTGAACTGGATCCAGCTCACTCACCACTGTCTAGGAAGCCTGTGGCCCTGGTCTGGATCTCCTTGGTGAGCTGCCTGGTGCTTTGCAGGTAGTTGAGGATGTAGATGTTGGGAGCAAAAAGCACCATGTTCTGCTCTCCACAGCCATAGGGCATCTGCAACAGGCTGTCCAGGTTCTTCATGGCCCGACCCATCAGGTCACCTGGTGAAAGAGACCAACCATTGAGACAATCGCAGTGGATAGTCGACCAGCAGAGCCCCATTTCTTACCTTAACCATAAAAATAACCAATGCTTATCCTGATCCTCACCCATAACCTTAAGGCAATCATAGATCTGCAGGTGGAATATCCACATCCATGAATAGAGGGATGAAAAATCCTTGCCTACACTTCATCTGCACCAAAATGGAAAACATATCCTGAAAATGTTATAAAACTTTAAATAATTAGGTGTGAAAATTCAGCAAAACAGATGGATAATTCTCACCCAGTACTGAGATGGAGGCCTTGGCAGAGCCCTCCACAAACACCTTAGGCAGCTTCAGAGAGATGTCCTTCTCCACTGGGCCCTCTGGTGACGCGGGACAGATAAACGAGACAGACCGAGTGACTTGAGAACCGTTTTAACCAATTAAAAAGTATCTGTCATCTAAACCACAAAAAATGCACGTCAACTTAATCATCGGGGTAATTATGAGAACGTATGACTGATAGACGTCAGGAGATTACCTGCAGGGCAGAGCAGAGCGTTGTGGCTGACCGTCTCCTGGGTTCCCTCAGCCTGATAGCGGGAAAGGGAAACGGCACCAAAATAAATGTAAAACATT